>NC_071668.1:66770718-67015718 GCF_028554725.1 Zeugodacus cucurbitae | reverse complement strand
GAAGCCCGCTTATGCGGTTGTGCGTAGGGTTTGGGACCCACCACATCAAAACACCCCCCCAATGAAAAATCTGCATAAAATATGCCAAATAGTATTGAAAAATCCATTTAAAAAAGCACTTAATAGCAATTGTGGATTCCCTTGCATTAGCAATTTGATCATGTCATCGTTGGTATTTCATAGGCATTCGCGTATGTACGCCAGTACATGCCGGTCATGACGTCAAGCTTCTCTGCTGATATGGAAACGCCTTATTTATAATGACTGTGGGAATTTACGGTTACAAAAACATTTATTTTTTGAATTTTCCTTTCAACGTGCGAAAGTTGCACGGTTGAATGGCTCCATAGAGTCCTCTCACCTCTACTCTTTTTTAAAGTAGTTAAGAGAGTGTTAGCTAAGAGTTAAGAGTGTGAGTGAGTGAGAGTGTTGGTTGGTTGCTTTGATGTGTTAAGAGTTATTTTATTAAGAGTGGCTATGAATTATTTAAATAATTTAAATTCTATTTTAATTTAATTTTTTATACAATCTTAAAAAATTTTCTTTGAAGAGTTATTTATATTTTTGAATTTCTGTATTTCTCATTACAGTTCGTTCAGAAAATATTCATCAAGTACCATAACCACTAATAGAACTAAATAAAGGTAAGCATTAAAATTCAAAATTAATAAAATGTTTTCCAGAAACAAGTGAAACAAGTGCTCTAGACTATATAGCAAAATAATGAATTATTGTGTGGAGTTGCCATCTACTTGAAAAATTTAATATCATAAAATGTATATTATATATAAATATTTGTACTGTATTTAAATATCACAAGCTGTTTTCGGAAAACTTACAGTTAAAATTTTTTCTGGAAGAGGTTGCCACCTGTTTATGAATATAAATTAAGTAAAAAAAATTATCTGACAAAAGAAACAATTTGTTTTAATTATATGAAGTTTTAAGTAAACTTACAGTTAAGCATTTTTCTGAGAGAGGTTGCCACCTGTTTACAAATTTACGTTTAAACTTATTTTGCACAATATATGTTTTAATAGTATAAATATAAATAAGATTACTGTTTTAAGCAATCTTACAGTTAAAAATATTTTGGAAGAGGTTGCCACCTATTTAAATTTGAAGTTCAAAAAATTTTTATCTCGGACAAGATAAATAATTACTTTTAATAATATGAAAATAAAAAATTTAAAAAGAATATTTCGATATTTCGAGAGTTGCCACCTTAAAAAAATTTCCAATATATAAATAAAACAAGAAAAAACGTTAACTTCGGCTGTACCGAAGCTAATATACCCAAGTGCATTTCTTTTAGTAACTATGTGTTTAAACAAATCTAAAGACGTAAGAAAAAGTAAGTAAAAAAAGAAAACATTTTACTATTCTTTTTAGCCGGGTTGTTTGCTAAAAAACATTAAGGTTATATAGTTAACCGATCTGAACAATTTCTTCGGAGATTATATTATTACCTTAAGCAGTAATCCATGTCAAATTTCGTGAAGATACCATGTCAAATGCGAAAATTTTCCATACAAGCCATTGATGCCGATCGTTCGGTTTGTATGGCAGCTATATGCTATAGTGAACCGATCTGAACAATTTTGTCGGAGATTAAATTATTTCTATGAACAATAACTCACACCAAATTTCGTGAAGATATCACGTCAAATGCGGAAGTTTTCCATACAAGCCCTTGATTCCGATCGTTCGGTTTGTATGGCAGCTATATGATACAGTGGTCCGATATAGGCAGTTCCGACAAATGAGCACCTTCTTGAAGAGAAAATAACATCTGCAAAATTTCAAAACGATATCTTAAAAACTGAAAGACTAGTTCGTATATATACATACAGACAGACAGACAGACGGACATGGCTAAATCGACTCAGTTCAACATACTGATCATTTATATATATACTTTGTAGGGCCTCCAACGCTTCCTTCTGGGTGTTACAAACTTCGTGACAAACTTAATATACCCTGTTAAGGGTATAATTAACTTATAACTAACAAAATATAGAGTTTTGTAGAAGTTTATGATTCAAAATGATTTTTGAAAAGGTTGCCACCATGATTAAAATGTTTAATAGGATATGAACTAAAATTGGCCCCTGGATAACTAGTTACCAATATAACTGTTTTTTTTTGTTTTTTTAACGATTACTTCTTTGAAATTACCGACTAGAAGTAATTGAAACTCAAATAATTTAGAAATGTTACCAGTTATTTCAAAATGTTAGTTCAAAAATTTTAAAAGATAAGGGACACTTTGGATATCACAAAAAAAAAGAATATGATCTTTCCAAATTCTTACAGGATAACTTTTTTAGTGTGAGAAATAATATTTTTTAGTGTGTTTTGAAAATATTTTTGAGAAAGAAAATGTGTATATGCGAAATAACTAGTTGCAATTATGACTGTTTTTGGTTACAAATGAGTCACTTTATGAAAATAAATCACTAAATGTCGTACATATGAAATTATTAGCGTTTAGTAAGATTTGAATTAATGTTCGTTTTCTTATTATTTTTAAAAGGAAGTTTTTTTGATAAATTCATATGTATTTATGGAGCTGAAGCGTAGAAATTATCATATAAAAATTTGTTTGCTGAATTTACCTTCATAAAAAATTTTCCTTATTATTGAAAAAAAAAACTATTTTCATAAATTCCCCATATGTAACTAGTTGAGGACTAGTTTAATGGGAACTAGTTCGGAATTGGATTTAAATTACCAGTCGCAGGCTACTCAAATATAAATAATTCCACATATTCTTTCAATAAATGCCAGCGCTTATTAAATTTAGTAGTTCACCCACCATTCGTTAAAACTCTTAAACGTTTACCGTTGTTATTTGAATTTTTTTGAGATTACTTAAAATAAATATGTAAATAATATATGAATGAAAATTTCCACATACCTGTGATTAAAGAAAGTGTTCTTCTGCATATTCTGCATTCAATTCCCTGACCTGTAAAAGAAAAAGTTTCAATTTATTCTAAATAATTCCACATGCAATCAACTAATAGCGTAACCCTCGTAAGCATATTTAAATAATTCAATTTATATTTATAAATCTCACGACAGCTTTCAGTTCAGAATTTAATTATTTAAGTTTAATATAGAATGTGTAAATGCAAATATAAGCAAAAGCGGCTAAAAGACCTCCGCTCTAACGCCACCAACACACGCAAGCACGCACAAAAGTACAAGTATCACATTGTTACGTCAATTGATTGAATTTCTGATTAAGTTGCATTGTTTATTCAGGCATTGATTTGTAGCACCACTCGAGCTATATGGTAGGGCCGTACATACAGTAGTACATATATATTGTATGTCTGTGTGTGTGTTGGAGTACAAAAGCATTGGCGCTGCAATTATAAATACAATTACCTTTTGCGAGAGGACTCGCATGTCCATACGCTATCAATAGCGCCTTAATTAAATGCAACAATGCCGCTTTATAAATGTTTGCACAAAAGAGTGTAATAAGTTGCACACATTTATGCATTAAAGTCAATGAGTTAAATGTAAGTCAATGGCGTCAAGTGATTGGCATACACAAATGAGACAGGTGGGTGGGTACACACGCACATATATACTTATATATATATAAAAGGTTTGCATTGTTTATATAAATATTGTGGGTGGTAAATATATGAGTAATATAAATTAAAGAAATAAGGTGGTACTAATTTCGGGCGTGATTTTGCAAAAAATGTTTTTAGAAATTAAAAGAATAAATGACAAAAAATATCAAGGGTTATAGATAATACATAATATTAACCGGAAGTACGAATATTCTCGTATTCCCTCCATAGGTTTTTCGGGAACTTATAAAAAGATTTCAGCAATTTTTGTTACAAAATTTTTTTTATTTTAAGCGATATATTCTCATCAAATTTTTATTAGATATCTCACAGTATGTATGTGTCTGGCGCTGGAACCGTTTAGCCGGTTATAGCCGAATCGATGATAGCGCGCCACTCCTCTCTTTCCTTCGCAATTCGACGCCAGTTAGTGATCCCAAGTGTAACCAGGTCGCTCTCCACCTGGTCCCTCCCCTTCCTCGGCTTCCTGCACTTCCAGGATCAAATTAAAGAAGTCACACGATATTGAGTCACCTTGTATGAAACCTCGTTTGGTATCGAATGTCTCGGAGAGGTCCTTCCCAAGCATGACGGAGCATAATAACCATGATATATATATATATATACGGTATATGAGAGCTATGAGAACGCATTGGCGGATTTCATATGTTTTTAGTACCAAATCTCAATATCGTAATAGACATACTTTTAGCAAAAATTACAGCATTCTACAATACATATATACACCAAATTTCTGTTAAGTTAACTCTCATACTGACCGAGATATCTGAGTTAATATTACCGGATCTTCTATATCCCTTATTGTTGCTGTATGGAAGCTATAAGAAAACATACGCCGATTTTATTCATATTTGGTACCGAATCACCTTATCTGAAGAGGAATATTTTAACCAAAGCATTTCCTTAAGTAAGCTCTCGTGCTGACCGAGATATATGAATTAATATTAACCGGAAGAAGTTCTTAATTATTGATGTATGGGAGCTATAGTAACCGATTTAATCAAATTTAACCACAATAAAATTGCCTTTTAATTGGTCCATTCAAATATATGTGAATAAAATGTATAAAAACGCAATTTATCAATCGACTGACGCACATTTATCTGCATTGTTGCGCTGAAATAAATTTTCATTCAAATGACAAAACATCAGTTAAGCGTCTGTCACTCAATTGGTGTTGACTAAAATTAAACACTTGCTACACACATAACTTTTATTATTACGCTTATCAGAACAGTTTGGTATTTTATCGCATTTTAACTTAACTTTATGCAACCGTTATTGCAACAACAATAAAACACAATAGTGTTAGTTGCAGGTACAAGAGAGTATCTATGTGTGTGTGTGTTTGAATTAAATTAACTCTTCATGATAAATTCATTCTATCGTTGTGGCCACCCGCAAACCATCATTAGGGAATTTCAGAACAATATACCGTTGGTTGATGGTGAGCAATAATTCACCAGCACGCATCGGTGACACAGATTGGCTGACACAAAGCGCATTTCATATCGTAAATCGAGCAAAAGCCACTTGCGTGTGGTTGGCTTTTGCGGAACTTTATGACTTTAACTTTATGTTTGATTTGTAGTTCGTAAAAAATATAAAAAAAAACTTTTTGTATGCAATATCACATGATAAATGGTTTATTTTTTTTGTATATTAATTTGCAAAAATTTTGAATGACATTTTTATTAAAATATTTTTGGCCGCGATCATAGAGCGTGTCAGTTGATTTATGGTTTCAGAGTGAAACATTGCATTGTCAACTTTATACTCAGAATATTATCAGAAACAGAAGTAATAAAATTTTTTGAACAATTGTTGTTGTAGGTGGTTAATAACGGAGAGTACAGAGTGATTTAAAGAGAAATTTTATTCCTAGAAACCATTTCAACCAGATCTGTTACTGTACTTAATGCAGAACTCATATTAGATGTATTGTGATTCTTTATGCAAACCACTCAGCTGGTTATATGCCAAATTCTTCGGCTTTTTAATAACACCATTGATATATTTCCCTTAAAACCTCCCTCTATGACAGTATCTTTAATATACTAAGTCCTAACACGTACCGATAATGAGTTCATAGTAATGATATAACGATTCCATCAAAATATTTTCCTGTCAAGGCTGAATCTGATTCTGATAACAAAAAACTCTGATCACTAACATCGAAAAGCTAGGGAAAATAATATTATTGAATTTCAACTCTCTATGAAATTCTCTTGTATGGGTACCCGGTCACCGCGGAATCGCTGGAAATTGCAAAATTGACCAGCTTACAGGAGAGGGTACCCTAGCAACATTGACATCGGAGTGGAAGCTGATGAGTAGTCCGTGGTCAACTTGCGCTGGAGCTCTGGACACACTGAATTCGAATGAACTCGCCAAACGTTAAACAACAACCAGCACATATGCAGCAGTGAGGTCTCTCTGGGCCGCGGTGGACGGAAAACAGTCATTCCATTGGTGTGCTTACTGGTCCAATGTGCAATAGCACATGCAGTTAGATTAGGGATCAATCCAGACGCTAATTGTCAAAGCTGCTTAGAGGAAGTCGAAGAGAAATCATCACTTCCTAAGGGTAAAACACCTCATGACTGGAATCGACATTTGCCGGCTTAAAAACTTTATAATATAGTCCAAGCGCTTTGTCGAATCATAAAGATCTAGGCGATTCGTCGGGATTATTTGGGTGTCACAAAGGACAGTCTATACTGTCTAAGTGAGATTTTCTGTAGATGCTGAGCTCTACCCCTTGACCTAACCAACCCTATGAAATTCTCATCTCATACATATATCCAAAACACGGCACGCCAAAAGATGAGTTCGTCTTAACAGATTTCGTGAAAACAAAAATCGTTATAGACGATTTCTATTCAGTGTTATGTTTGGACCATAAGGATAGAATATAAGATTTCGAAAAATCCTCTAATTCATACATCAAACACCCCCTACTATGCCATATTGAGTCCTATCTAAGTTATGATGAAGGTTCTGGAGTAAAGGTAAACTCTCGAATAAAAACCATTGTCACTTAGTCCAGTGAACGATAACTGTGTGGAGATGAGAAGCTTTACCTCCGAGGGATTCCTGTCCTCAAGTTTAAAAATCAATTTAAGTAAATTCACAACTACTTGGAATACTTCTCCTAAACACGGAGTTTACCGTTTAAGCGATTTTCTTGAACTCACTCTAAACACCAGTTTTTGTTTAGCTGGAAATTTTGTTAGCTCTATTGGCGGTTTTCTGTTGAAATTAGGCAACTTTATTCTTATGTGGTTCCTGAAAAAATCATAATGATAATAATAATTGATAACACCTTCAACTTAAGTGCTGCATTTCGAAATTGGAGTTATAATACCTTAATGCTAATCTACACCCTATAACTAATAATGGTGTTTATTATATAAATGAAATCTTTGAACTCTGAGAAATCCTAAACTCAAGTACAATTTTAAAATTGGTTGTTATAGTTTCTCTAGGTTATATCGAGTACTACTACTAGGTTTAGAGTTTAATATACAAAAATTCTTTAATACCTTTTCAATAAATAGAATACTACTCTTTAACAAACATTTGATCATACAAATTTTCAAAGACTACTTTTAGGCGTGTAAGGGGTTTCAGTCGAAGGTTGCAATAATGTTTCCTAAGTCTAAGGAGTTAGTATCGCGTTATTAATTGTTGCAAAAGGTCTGTCTTAACAAACTAGCAACTCAATCCCAATCAATTGATATATTTTGAGCCACAAATATGTTGCTTGGGTTATTATAAGCACAATCTCTTAAATGACAAAAGAGTATTTAAGTGAAAACGAACTCTGAAAACCACGCTCTTCATGCTCAAACTACAAACTCAAAATACAAAAAGATAAATATTTGATCGCATGATGACCTTGTGCTAATCTTTAATAAGGCGTTAAGGTATGAGCGGTTTGAGTTTGATATGAAAAGAGCGTGGAGAGAGAATAAAGTTGAGTGTGAGTGCATGAGAAAAGTTTGAGAGTGGTGAGATTATGAGAATGTGTAAAACTCAAAACACTGATAACGGCATTGCCAATTTGAAGGTAAAGAGAAACTTCTTGTTCTACGTGGAGTTTCATGATTTTTTACTTGTTTGATTTTAAATTTTTATGTTTTTGTAATTTGTATTATATATGTTATATTTATTTATATTAAATATTTTTTTTTTAATATTTATCACTGAAAACAAGTTTCTTAACAATTGTTATAACCTTTCTACTGCACGCAATCACTTAAAAAATCTCCACTCACTCTCACGCTCTGCAAATCTTTGACGCTCTCGCCTGCTCTCTGTCATACCTGTAATTATCTATTGTTTGCGAGCGATGACAGATGCGTTTTTACCTATTGTACTGTGTAAAGAATGACATATTAACTGCTATCGTGAGACATAAGGCACGCACACTGATATACAATTATGTATATATGTATGTATAAGAATGTATAGGTGTGTGTATGTGTATTTGTTTGTTTGTGTGTAAAAAGTACAAATAAATAGCGCAAATACACATAGATAAACACTAATACATTTAAAACAAATATTTTTTTTTGAAATATGAAAATGTCTGTGTACTATAATTTAGTAAATAATACAAAAACAATAAAAAAAACTATGAAAGCTAATAAGCCAAAAGGTAGTCAGTCACAACTGCCGGTGTCATATTAACGCTAAGTAAACTGTTTATTTTTGAATTAATGTTTGTATGTGTGAGTGTGTGTACTTTTGATTTTCTGTGCCTGTGTATGTGTGTGTGTTCCCGCCTGCATTAGTAATGGTTTTGTGTAGCGCGTTGCGTGTATTCTATATCTTTTATGCGCGCTTTGTAATAACGTAACAGCTGTCCAGCGGCTTTTGTTGACGCAGAGCGATCACACACATATATCCATATACATATATACATATATAAAATACACAAAACTATATAAAATATATGTATGTATGTGTGCGTTCATGACTGTTGAGCGCTCAGATAAACAATTGACAAACTGACTCAACTCAACTGCCACCACCACCACTACAACTACAACTACAACTACAAGCAGCCCAGCTTAACAGCTAAACCGTGTGGTTTGCGAGCGGGGCGCTAGCCAGCCGCTTGTCAGTACAGTAGAGTAATTTGAGCTGCTGGAACGTACATACGTGTAGCGCGCGCTTGCAACGGGTCTACGGGGCAGGTTTCTCGCAATAATTTTTTTTTTTTTGAGGTGGTGTACTTTTGGGGTCCAACTCGCTAAACGGTGAATAGGTGAATGCGAAAAATACGGTACGCGGTATTTCGAAAATATAATTTTTGCGAACTCGGGCACACCGGGTTAAGGTTACAACAAAAAATAATTAAATAAAATGAAAAATTAATAGAAAAACGGTACGCGTATAAAAAATGAAATAATTTCTTAACTAAAAATAAAAAAAAAATATTGTTTTTTCGTGTCAATTTAATTAGTGAAACGCAAATGTAAGAAATTTTCGGTTTAGAAAAAGAATACAAAACTGGTTATTTTTACACAGTAAATGCTCATACAACTGACGGACTTTGTGTTTTCTACAATAAGAAATCAATACCAATACAACAATCAGTGAATACAACAACATTACAAGCAAAGCAAAAAAACAGCAGTAACACAAAATGCCAGTTAAGCTAGAACAACAACAACAACAATAGTAATAACAACCAGCATAGTTAAAGCAGACGTACAAAACTAAAAGCAAAGCAGCAAAAGTAAACGACGTGTTTCGTTACGAAAACCGGACCTGAAGCGACTGACATTCCATTGGTGACAGAGCGCAACAAACAAAAAGTAAATATTTGAAACAAAAAATCAATAAAAAAAATTAAAAAAAAAATTCAATTAATAATAAAAAATAAAAAAATAAAACTAAAAAATATGCAAATATGCGTTATAATTGATTTCAAATATAAAACAAAAACAAAAGCAAAAATTTAAAAGTGTAATGCAACAAAAGAGAAAAAGTTACAACAACAACAATAGTTGGATACTAGTTTAATTTTTTCGAAAATCATTTTTATTCGAAAAAAAATAAATAAATAAATAAACAGTTAGTGATATTTGTTTTGCAAATTTACAATAACAACAACAACAAAAATAAATTCCAGTGGCCAAAAAGCAACAAACAGCTTTAGACAAGTGGATATATTAGACGCATGAATATACTACAAGCAAGACGCTGTTTCTACTAAACGGTAAATTGATTTAAGACAAGCTTAAAATTAATAAAAAATAAAAATATTTCTATAAAAATTCACACACAACTTAAAAAATGAAACGTTGCAAGAGGGTGGAATGCACAAAGCGGGGCTTAGAAACACAAAGAGCAAGGCAAAAAAGAGGAAAAGCAAAAAAATAAAATAAAAACAACAACAAAAAATAATGGAATAAAAATATTTTTAGAATTTTATTGATAAAAAATAATAGAAAGCAATGATAATAATAACATAAAAAAATTAGATTAATTAAAAATAAATTATAAAAAATATTAAAAATAAAAATGTATTAATATGAATAATAATAAATGAAATAAAAAATAAGGAATACTAATTTAAAAAAATATTAAATATAATAAAATAAATAATAAAAATATTAAAATAT
The DNA here is from genome assembly GCF_028554725.1 of Zeugodacus cucurbitae. NCBI lineage: Eukaryota > Metazoa > Arthropoda > Insecta > Diptera > Tephritidae > Zeugodacus > Zeugodacus cucurbitae. Next base: position 67,005,466 of record NC_071668.1, on the reverse strand, counting down.
TAAAATAACAATTAATAATAATAATAACATAAAAATTAAATTAATTAAAAATTAATAATGATAAAAATAAAAATTTATTAATAAAAATAGAAGTAAATAAAATAAAAAATAAAAAAAAATTTAAATAAAATAACTAATAAAAATATTAAAATAACAATCAATAAAAAAATAAAAAATATATTAATTAAAAATATGTAACTATATTAACGATAAATTATTAAAATAATAAATAAAAACAAAAAAAAAATGATTTAATTAAAAGTAAATAATAAAAATGTTAACATAACAATTTATTAATAAAAAACAATAAATATATAAAAAAAATTATTATAAGAAAATAATATTAATTCAAAATTTTTTTTATTTAATTAATAAGTAAAAAAATAGCATTTAAAAAATATTAATTAACAATAAATAAAACAATAAATTCATAAAATAAAGAATTAAATATAAAAATAAATTTAATTAAATAAAATAAATATTAAATAATGTTAAAACAAATTTAAAAATTAATAAAAATAACGTTAAAATATAAAAATTAAAATAAATGAAAATATATAAAATAAATAAACACAAATAATTATTAAAAATAAATAAAAATGTAAAAATAAAAATGTATTAAAAAAAATTTAAATAATAAATAAAAAATATAAAAAAATTAATTAATTAAAAATAAATAAAAAATTATTATTAAAAAAAGAATACAAATAATAACAAAAAAATTAATTAATTGAAATAAATAATATTAAAACAAATTTAATTTCATTAATAAAAATTATATTACATAATAAAAAATATATAAAATAAAATAAAATAAACACAAATAATTAATTTATTAAAAATAAATAAAAATTTATTAAAAAAAAGAATTTATAAAAAAAATTAAAAATAATAAAATATAAAAAAAATTAAATTAAGAATAAATAAAAATTTGTTATTGTAAAATAGAATACAAATAATAAAATAATAAATAAATAAAATAATTAATTAATTCAAAATAATTTCATTACTTTGAAATTTGAAAAATAAATTTTTTTTAATTTAAAAAAGTTTAATTATTACTTATTCATTATAACTTTCAATAAAAAAGAGAAAAATACATTAAAATGAATAATTAAAATAAATAATATGTTTCTTCAGTCAAATATTTCAAATTAAATTATCACTGCTATTTGCTTGTGCTTGAAAATTTTTAAAAATTTAATTTTCACACTCATGCATACAACCAATAATATGTAAGAAAAGAACTTCCAACAGTCACTTTTGACATTTTGCTTTACATCGCTTCTTTGCCACTATTTTACTTCACTTTTCATACTGTTCTTTGTGTTTTTTTTCGAATTCTTTATACTTTGCAAAACTAGTTTTTAATTTCAACCAACGCTGCACGAAGAGTCGGTGCAATGCGCCGCCTGCCGTGTCATGGCACACGGTTCAGCTGTTAACGACTTTTATTGCCAACTATGCGTTGTTGTTGCTTTTATTTTTATTTTATTTTCATTTTTTTCTTGCTTTTGTTGCAATTGCTATTGGCGTGGTTCGGCGGCATTCCATGCTTCTTGCAGAGATTCATTTTGCACTTTAAGGTGTCTATGTTTGTGTGTGAATATGTATGGCTTAGAATAATGCTAACGTTGAGACACTGACACAAAAAGCAAAGAGGTTATGTTTGGAGCAAAAAAAAAAATAAAAAATATAAATTATTGATAATCTGCTTTATTAAAGTGGGATCAAGGCTTGGTGCTGCAAAAATTGAAATTCGCAGATTTTGCACTTCAAAGCTTGTGTTGAGTAGATAAATAGTGGAAAATAAGGGTAATATATATATATATCGGTTCCCTAGAGGGGGGGTTTTTAGTGGCCTGCAAGTGGCACATACCATCGCTGCGACGACAGCGGTGATGATGCGGTAGGCATTTTCCACCCCCTCTCCCGCCCAAAAAAAAAAAAATATATATATATATATATATAGAAAAACTTATTTCTGAACAAAAAATAAAAAAAATATAATTTTCAACCAAATTATTATTATTTTTATTTTTTAACAATTATTTTCAATTATAAAAATTAATTTCCCCCCTCAATGACATATATTTTTTATATTTTATTTCTATTTTACTATTTAGTATATAGCTTGTGAATATCTACTTATCGTATACATGACAGCTGATTTTTCTTGAGATTTCATCAAAATACCAGCTGTTTTGGTGACGTCAGATTAGTTCTTTCTTACCAATTACGACATTTGAAACTGCTCTCTCAGTACTCTCTCTCTAACTCTCTCTCTCTCATGTAACGTAACACAGAATGAACTCAAATCATTTTTTATGAATAAATATATATATTTTCCAACTATTTCTTAATGATTTAAACCTTATTTTGTAAAAATATCGATACTGGAGTTCCAAGCTAATAAATTTCATTCATATTTACCAATAAAAAAAATATTTTAAACTCAAAATATGGATAACTAACTCATCAGCTGAGCGAACAGCTGACTTATACTGTATACTCTCTCTACTTAATATTTGTCTCCGCAGTTGAGTGTTCAGCTCAGAAATTCTGTGTACTCTCTCAACTTCAAATATTTAAGCAATCAAATTAATTGCGAATTTATGATTGAAATCACTCATATTAAATTTTCGATACACAGTATTGAGCAGTAGCATTAAAAAATCTTAATTTATTTTTTGTAATAAAATATCCTTATCAATCGTGCTCAAGACACGTACCCGCTGATTGAAATTTGCATATCAACTTATACACAACCTTAAGCGAATTGACTGACACTGACTCAGCGGGGTTGTGTCACACTTCCTTGCGCACTTATTTGGGTTACTTGAATATTTATTGCAAATTATGCATGTAAAAGTAAGGTGTGGAGTCGCTGTGCTGTTTTTTTTTTGGGCTCTAAAGGCGTGAAATACTTACTTCTTTATCGTTAAACCCAATTTGAGAAGTTTTGGAAAAAACATTAAAATTCATTAAATTAAAAAAACACTGAATGTCAAGCGTGCACTTAAATGAAAAACTGAAGATAACGGCAATTAAGTCGCATTTTAATGTCATTTAATTTGACATATATAAATGCGAGAGCTTTAAAAATCAGTTGTCAACAATTTAGTTAGTGGTCTATCGCTTTGTTCTACCTTTACCTAGTCATGAGTGTGTACTCTAAGCATTTCAAGTTGAATTTTGTGTTTATCTTAAATGTTGACATTTCATTAATACGTTCGAATTTCAAATACAGCTGACAGCATTGAGTTGCCCAGTAGGAAAATTTTTGGGTTTTTGGGAAAAAATTTTTTGGAAATTTTTTATTATTTCTATAATTTTTTGGGAATAGATGTCTGAAATGTTCCAACTTTTTATCTGTGGTTTGTTTAAAATTTTTTTGGCTATTAATAGTTCTTTTTAAAATAAAAAAAATTCTTTTCGGCAAAAAAAATTTACAAAATAATTTGTATTTATTTATTTTAATATATATATTTTTTAAATTTGTTTAAATATTATTTTTAATCATTTATAAGTAATTTTTTATCTAAAAAAATATTAAGTGATTTTGTGAAATTTTTATTTTTTTTACAAGGCTGTATTCACATAGAGCATAAAGCTCGGAATATAATAAATATGTTTTTATATATTTTTTAGATCTTAATAATTATTCAGTGAAATTGTGTTTACATTATCATATAGAGGTTTTCAAAAAAAAAACTAAAAAAATATATTTGGCTTCATTATATATTCGGTGTAAAATAAATAAAATTTTATACTTTTATGATTTTTTCTTATGATTAAAAGGATGATGAGTTTACATGAGCATAAAGCTGAAATATTTTGAAGCCCAAAAAGCTATAGATTTTTCTGGAAATTATTTTTTAATAGACCTGTATGAACACTTCCTTAGCCTGCTACCTCATTGAGCATAATTTTTTATAAGAAAAAAAATATTTATTTGCCGATAGTTTTGCGATTCAACAGAGTATCATAGGCATTAAAAATTAATTCAAGTAAGTACCAGCACTCACAGCTTAAATTTTAAAATGGGTCCGAAATGTTTGCAACTCTGCCACTTGCGATCGCAGAATTCACCTTTATTACTGCCGACTTCAATTTTTTTATTCTTTCATATTCTCATATTTCTATTTATGTGTTACTAGGTTTTCACTCATCAGTGTCCCATTTCTGTCGACTCTACTGCTCAGTATGCATAAATACTTAAGTATGAAAGCGAGTACACCACAATGACTTTTAACACGTGTGCAACCCTGAAAGTTTTTGTTGTTATTATGCGTTAATTGCAATTTTTTTCTGTTTATACTTTAAAGTTTCGTTTTATTTATTCGATTTCATTGTTTTCTTTCATTTCATTATTACTTTTATTGTTTGTTTTAATTTTTCCTTCTCAACTGTTCATTATCGTTTTTAACCGCTTTGTGTTGTTGTGCTCATTGTACAATATGTATATTTGTATGTATGTATGTCAGCTGCTTCAATATTTTTTCCATTTTCATTATTTGTTGTTCTTGTTGTTGCGCTCTTCATTATTGCAGCTACATTTAAGTGCAATTTTCGCAAAAATTTTAAAGTTTATTTGCTTGCCGCACACACACTGTTGGCGGACACCTTCACAGCAGCTATTGATGAGTGGCAAAATGCAATTAAAAATTGAAAATAAAGGTTTTTACGTTTTCGTTAATGAATGAGCGGATATTTATGCAATACATATACGAAAAGTATTTGGCGCGGCTTGTTGGATTTTTTCACTTTTTCACAGGTTGTATATTTGAATATACAAAGGGAGTGGCTGGGGTTTTGTTGAATGGGTTGCTCTTTGATGTTAATTTAATTTTTAATGAATTAAGTTAACATTTTAATCCACATTTTTTGTTTTATTAATTAATTAATTTGTATTTTTTTTTGTTTTATTTTATTTTTTTTTTATTAATATTAAATTTAATTTTATTTAATTTTTATTTTATTTTATTTTAATTTTTTTTTATTTTATTTTAATTTATTTTATTTAATTTTATTTAATTTAATTTAATTTAATTTTATTTTATTTTTGTTTTATTTTATTTTATTTTATTTTATTTTTATTTTATTTTATTTTATTTTATTTTATTTTTGTTTTATTTAATTTAATTTTATTTAATTTAATTTAATTTAATTTAATTTAATTTAATTTAATTTAATTTAATTTAATTTAATTTAATTTAATTTTTATTTTATTTTATTTTATTTTATTTTATTTTATTTTTATTTTATTTTATTTTATTTTATTTTTATTTTATTTTATTTTATTTTATTTTATTTTATTTTGTTTTATTTAATTTAATTTAATTTTATTTTTATTTTATTTTATTTTATTTTATTTTATTTTATTTTATTTTATTTTATTTTTATTTTATTTTATTTTATTTTATTTTATTTTATTTTATCTTATTTTATTTTAATTTATTTTTTTATTATATTTTATTTAAATTTTCTTACTTTTTTTTTATATCAACCAAATTCCAAGTACATACTCCACATAATTGTATTAATATATACTCTCGCATTAGATATTCTCGTGCCACAATCCAACTTGAATCCGCAGAATGCAAGCGAAAGGTGCTTTATAAATCAGAAGCACATTGAGACACTCACACTCTCATATACTCGTATAAACACATTCACACATCCAAATATATAAAGAAAAAATCCACACTGACTTCACTCAACTGCAGCATACCTGTGCTGTTGCTAACTAATTCAATTCTTAATACCGTGGAAGGGAAAACCTGTTTTATAGCAATGCCAACAAGAAGTGATGGAGCCTGCATGCAACGCCACAGCCGTTTCCAATACAAATTTGCCAGTTTCTTTAGCCTGACGCCAACAGTCGCTTTGCTACCGCAGCATACCCACAGAGTCTTCTTCAAATATTTCATTTCTCCCCTTTTTCAACGCCTGGTGGATCTGTATTGCAGCTTCGCAGACAATTTTTGCTCCCGTTTGCGTTCTACTTGCTCGTGTCTACTCGTTGGCTGGCTGACGACGTTTTTGCTGCATTTCGCATCCGTTTGCCATATTCTTTGCATTTAGACTACTTTGACGGAAAAAAAAGTTGCAGGTGAGGAAGGAAGTCATCAGCGTTTTTTATTTCATTTTTATTTCTTTTACTTATATTAGTAGTTGTTTTTGTTGTTGTTGAAAGGTATTCAGCTTTTTTTTATACGTACTCGAACCGCCAATCAAAGTCCACAATATCCTCGCCTCGGTGCGCCTGTCACAGCCAGTCGCGCCTTGCATTTGCTTTGTCTTGATACCGTGAGTTTAGCAGTTTTAGATTATCTTATAAATAATCTGTGCGCTTCATTGTTAAAACAATGAAATGTCATAAAGACAACCTGCTTATCCATATGACACGGCATGAAGACGCGTCAACAACTGTTGCGTTGAGTGTGGACCTGCTGATGAGCTGGTGAAGGCATATGACGCGTGGAATTCTGAGAAAACGCTGCGATTTACGATATTGCATTTTCGCTTTGCTTACAAATTGTCAGCGTTTTGATGTGATGTGAGTGATAAGGCAGCTATAGGTGGGTTTTTACGGGGTTTTTAGTCGTCTAGTACCAGGGTTTTATGCAGAACAGAGGTGTGTTTCTAGTTAAATTAATAAATTGATCCATTGAGCTTAAAGCTTACAAAAGCTCTAACTGAATAATTTATATTGTTATATATAAACAAAGAGCTTACAAAAGCTCTAACTGTATAAAAGCTCTCAAAAGCTCTTTCTAGTTTTCTAACTGTAGGGTAGTAATCCTCTCTTTGTTGAAGAGAGCGTATACTCTCACTGAGAGATTTATTCACCTAACAAGATCTTCGAGAACCCAAAAATCTTACATTACATCAGTTTAGGTGACTTTCCTAGTCAATATTAGCATTTTGTAATCATCAACTATTAGATTTCATAATGTCTTTGTGATCTAAAGGTCTTACAATGAGACATTTTGAGATCGTCATAAGTTTTTGTCACCTTTAATAATTTTCACAATTAAAACCAAGCTTCTAAATGTCAGATACTTAAAAGAACCCAGCAATTGTATTTTTAGTGGTCCTCAGAATCTGTTAAAGATATACAAAGACTATTTATATTCTCACGATTTCTAAACGTTCGTTTAATAAGGGGATCTCAATGAGTACTCTGGAATCAATTTTTTATAAAACTTACGCTTCATATTTGAGAGAAAATAAAAGGCTAATTTACGGTAAAAAAATATTTTAAACTTATTCTTGATAAGGGACCTCTATAAAAGTTCATTAAAAGACACGTCTAAGAGATTGAAGAAACGTACCAATAGTTGTTTTTGCTTCAAATTTTGAATACATCTTTTTTAAATCGATCAGAACAACTCTTTCCTAACTCTACATCGAGGTGACATCTTTCGTCAGCACGCACATTTCACATCACCCTAAATATAGGCTACATTAAAATCTTTGGGAAGCAATAAAATAATAATAACGTTCAAATGTATCCTGTAACTAATCACAAATGTAAAATTTGATGGTAGGAAATTATTATCTACTTTCTTAACCGCTAAATATGAGTCTGAAGAAATAGAACAATGAATTATTGCCTACATTTAGGCTAAGTGAGTTAAAAATGTATAGTAGAGTCTCAACATCTTTCTGAAAACGTAAAATTTAATACAAAAATCATACAACAAAACATAAAATCCACTACTCACAATAACCCATTCATAAAATTTCAAATCCCAACAAATTCAATGAAAACATTTACTTTCTTACCTTCTTGTATTACCACCACTCACCAATTTAATGCCGTTCAATTGAGGAAATTCAATTCAATTTATTTTGCACTTCAAGCGTTGCTCGTGACCTTGCGGCAATGTTGCAAAAAAAGCAGTAATGAGGTTGTAGGTTGTGGCGCCTAAAAGTCGACTAACGTAAATTTCACACACTCCAAAGCATGGTTGGTGTGGTGTTGTATACTATACTCTTTGTTTGTTAAGTGTATGAGTGTTTATTTTGGCAGCGAGCGAAGTAGGTGAATGCAGCGAGAAGGGGTTTTGTGGCCACTAGCAATTCCCAAAAAAGCGCTTTCGAGCGCATTGCAGTGGTATGACGCGCTTTTGTTGTGTAGCTGTAACTGTTTCCAAGGTGAAAGCAGCATTTTATTGCGAGCGCAGGCAGTACGAAATGTCTAAGGGAACGTGGGGCTCAAAAATAAATTTTCAAAAAATAGTTACGACAGACATATTTATGATGATTAAGTGGGAAGTAATTTTCATGAGTGTATAATAAGTATATTTTTAGGCGCACAACAGCACTTAGCACACGCTCAAGGTTAACGTAAACAATTGATTGATTTATTTTACGTATACTTTTAGGCGTTGCAGTGCTATATTTTCAAAATGACCGGTTTATGTGCTTTTGTGTTGCAGAAACTTGCACCCTTTTCACTTAGTTCAAATAGTTACTCAAAGCTCTCTTCTTCGGCTGTCGCATTATAACCCATATGTAGGGCAATTACATGCTGACCTGCACTTGTCGGACTTCCCACCGACATTTCCGCATGTGTGTGCTGCCTTACTAATTATATGGCACCGGTCACAGTCCGACAACGGTCATTGCTTTTGTTGCATGTGTTTGCTTTGTGTGACGCTATGAGGCAGTAATATATTTCTGCATATCGATTTTCAGGTAATTTTAGCACTAAATTGCTATTTTCACTGACATGCAACCGAGACTTGAGTGTCCACACCATCTGTGATGAAAGCTTAACTAAAAGAGATAGCAGTAAATGAGTTAAAGGGAAGCAATTGATTGTGTTATGAGTGCAGCAGGACATTTGTGCATTTAGAACATTAATTCGAGCTTTTTTCGAAAGCTTCGAGGTGCAAATTAATGAGTTGTCGTAGCTTACACTTTATATATTTTTAATCAGAGACCAGTACTTATTTTTTTAAATTCGAAAGCTTCTACCGACAAGCTTTCATATGTGTGAAAGTTTACATAACTCCAAAACCGAGCCTTAACGGAGCTTTCACAGTTTTAAAAGTTAATTTAACTTGGAAAAATATTGTTTTCAGGAAAAAAAAAATATTGGGAAAATTTTAAAAATAAAAATTAAATAAAATTTATTTAGTAAGAAAATAATAAAAGCTCAATAGAAGCATGAAAGTTCAAAAATGTGTATACTTTTAATTTTGTAACTATAGAAAGATGTCCTAATTTTTACAGTTGTAAAAGCTTTCTAGAATAGTGATAGCTATCCGCCAAAAAAGCTTTCATTGGCATTAAAGTTGCAAAAAATTAGATTTTGCCAATTTTTGTACTACCGTAATAATAGATTCAGCTCTCAAAATATTGAAAGCTCAACACAAAAAAGATTAACTAATTTTTTAAGTTTTAAAAACATTTTAAAATAGTGAAAGCTTCAACCGAAAAAGCTTTTAGTGACCTTAAAGCTAAAAAAAAACAAGATTTTTTAAATTTTAAGACTTCCGAAGTACTAGAAAAGCTTTCAGAAAGTGAAAGCTCACCACAAAAAAGCTTTCATTGGCAAAAAAGCTCAAAAATATTATTTTTTTTTTAAATTCTAATTGCAACTCAATAACACACCAATTAAACGCGCCTCGTCACATATTGTCAGTCGACTGTCAGTATTGCGGTTTCACCTGCGCTGAAAAGCAAGGAATCAGAGCATGTTTGACACAAATGCAAAAGTAATGAAAAGCTAACAGTTAGAAAAAGTAAAAAAAAAATAAAAATAAATTGCTGTAAAGAGACACTAACAACGCCATGCTTCAATGCGCAAATGAGTCAGCAACACACTCAAGCATACATACATACAGGGTAAAAGACAGACAGACACAACACTAACACTAATAATCAAAGCAATTATTATTGTACTTTGAATAATAGCATTGTGTAGCGCAGAAAAAAAAATCGGTATTTATCCACATGCAAATCGCATAGCGAATGGTGATAGTGTGACTGACTAAGTTGACTAAGCGTGTGACTATTGAAATGTTAGTAGATACATAGGCGTGATTGCGAGGCATTTGTTTGAAAATCGACAAGTTCACAACACATACAAAGAGCTTATGTGTGCTGGAGTTGTTTTTGTTTCATTTATTTTTTGCGCCTTTTTTGTTTTATAATTTGCATTTGTTATGCATTACATATATAAATATAATTAACTTTATATGTAAAAAGCTTTACAAGTACTTAAGTACTCAAGCGCATTAACTAATTTGCTTTTCAACGAATTATTTACATAAAATACATACATATATACATTGACCTCACTCACCTGACCGGATATTGACTTTGCGATTTTAATTGCTCATTACTTATTACGTTGTATGTGAAATTGTGCCCCAATTTCGTGCTTAATTTCGTTCGAATTAAATTCTCGAGTCAAATTGTAGACCAAACGTGTCGCACTAATTAAATATTTCAGTTTACTTGACATTGTAAATCAGTGTACTTATGTTGAAAGCATTGTAATGTTTAAGCTTTAAAATAATACCTTAAACGATTTAAGCTCCAGGGACAGCTAACATAGTGACAGAAGTCGCTTAGGTATATAATAGCTGTAGTATTAAATAAAATAGTATCTCATTTATGAATTCATCACATAATGTAATTATACACTTGATATTTAAGGTCTCCGAAGTAATTCACGAAGAAATTTCATTAAAAATAAATAATAGTAAAAGCTCGAAATTTATTAGAAACTAAATTTTCATGATAAACAATAATTTTTGACCTCATAAAAGAATTTAGCTTTCAAACAGATGAAAGCTCAAAGCTAAAAAGCTTTCACCGATATGAAAGCTCTACTTAAATTTAACTTTTTAAGCTTATATCCGAATAGTACTTATAATAAGTAAATTGCAGCATAAAGAGCTTTCATATGTGTGAAAATCAACCACCAGAAAGCTTTCATTGACGAGAAAGTTTTTGAAAAAATTTGTTTCTGTAAGTAATCTAATTATGAATTATAAATGTATAACTTTAGTAACTATAAAAAGTAACTTTTAATGTCTGCTAACTGTAGGAAAGCTTTCGCCTTTCAAGCTTTCGAAAGCTACAAAAAGCTTTTATTCGTTATTTAAAAAAAGTGCCTAATAAATCCCAAATATTTTTGCAAAAAAAAAGCTTTCAATTTTGAGTAAAAGCTCAAATTGTGAAACTTTCATGAACGTGAAAGCTCTGAAATATCTATATATTTACTTTTATAAAATAATCACACTCAAATTTTAATTATAAAAACGGAAATCAATTGTGTGAAAGCTCCCACGAAGCAAGCTTTGATCATTTTAAAAACTTCCCAACATCTGAAAGTTCCCCGGTAGCAAGCTTTCATAATTTTAAAAGCTCGCCAATATCTACATTCACAAAATATCGTAAACAAATATTTCAATACACCACAGTCCAACCAAACCACCCTCGTAGTGTATAGCTCACCTTGAAGCAACACATTATCGGCCGTCTACTGCCAACCGCTGTGGCTTTGTTTGGTAACGCTTATCAGTGTGTCCATTAATTAACAACTGCCACACAACAACGTAACAGTTAAATATTAGATAAGCTACTCATACTTCTATGTCTTCTTTTTTTCGCTTTCTTCATTTGGAAGTCGAGCACGCGCTTGTACATTTGTTTATATTTGCTGTGGGTGGAATATGCAAATCCCGCGCCTGAATGCCGCAACGCGTACTGATAAGTCTGGCAAATATTTGCACACTTTGAGGCGCACAAACTTGTGAAGTGAAGTTTGCAATAAATAAGTAGTGAAAAACAATAATTTCTTACTTCCGTCCGGCGCTTCTTCAGCCGCCAAGTTGGAAAATATGACACACTTGAAGCTGCGCAAAGACAGTCAACGAGAAAGTTGCTGCATTTTGTGATCGCTTTGCGGTTTGTTGGCATTACTCGATTTTTTATTGCTAGACTATTTTTTTATTTTTTTTTTATTTTACCTGCGTAACGCAGGTCAAGAAGTCACGAGAATTTGCATACACTTGCCAAAGTTTGCCCAAGTCGCTGGCTATGCATAACAAGCGTAAATTCTTGACAAAATACTGCAAATAAATATTGACTTTTGAAAAGTTTATCTGCCATTTTAGATTCTCGTATATTTAGGAAAAATTTATTTGCCTCAACAAAGCTGAACAATATTTTGATGCTGAACTCTGAACTTTAGTTTTGATGCATAGAATTTGTAAAGTAGAAATATTGGTGAAGTTTTAGGAATTTCTCTTGGTTTCAATTTCTAAATAAATTATTTGTGGTTAGCAGTGGGTGACAGAGAGGAAAAATTTGTAAAATTTTATGTATTTATTTTTTTTTTAATTTCCTAAAATTGTGAACAATAAATATTATTTTATTTTCTTTTACATATATTTTCGGTTAGCAAACCATATTTCATAACTGTTGTTGTATACAAACAACGAAGTAAATTGGATTACAAGGTGACCCAAAGCCAAATTTTTTTCGTTGATATGAAAGATGCTTTGTAAATTAAATAAAAAATTATTGAGAAAGACATAAATACAATAGAGAAAAAATATAAAAATAAATGTAAATGTAAATTACCAAAATAAAAAAAAAAAATAATAATAAAATTGTTGAATTTTTTAAAATTAAACAAAACTGACTAATTAATCTAAGATTAATTCAAAATAGTAAAGAAAAAAGTATTTATAGTCATGGCGAAAATCAATAAAAATGTGTACAAATAAATACATAAAATTAATAAAATATTTTTTAATTATTTCTATTTAAAATTTTATTTATAAAAATCTGCAATTATAAAAATTAAAATATTAAAAATAGTAACAAAAAATTAAAAACAATTAAAATCACTAAATATTTGGATATAAAAGCGAAAAAATTAGTTATTGAAATTTAAAAATTTGTAAGATAAATAAAGTTTTTTATATTTCTTAAATAAATAATTTATTACATCGGTATTTTATAAATAAAATAAAATATATAAAATATATAATATCAAATAAAATACAACAAACTTAAGATTGAGTATAATAATACTATTAAAATAACAAAAAAAAAAATAGTTTAATATAACAAAAAAAAATAATTATTTTAAAATAATAATAAAATAATTATAGTTATTATGAAAAAAATGTAAATAAAAAATGAAGTAATAAATTAAATGCATTTATTTAAACAAAAAATTAAAAAAATTATAATTTAAAAATTTTAAATTTAAAATTAAATAATAAAATAAAATTAAAATACAAACAGAATTCAAGAAAATTACATAAACATAATTTAAATAAAAATTAATAATTTAAATAACTTGAAATAAAATATACATGTACTTAAAGAACCAAAAAATATCAGTTAATAAAATTGAAAATGTTTTATTCAATAAATTTGATAAATAAAAATAAAATTATATAGAAATTAATGAGAAATTAAAAATATGAAATAATAAATCTAAATTAGAATACAATCAGAACTCAAGATAAAAACATAAATTATATGAAAAAATATTGAATAAAAATTATTTAGTTAAAATTACAAATTAATTTAATAAAAATATTTTATGTAATAAATTTAATAAAAATTAAATATAATTATTTTAAATTCTAAAAAAAATTAATAAATAAAATTGAAAACAAATATTTTCGAACTACAGTGGAACTTCTCTAACTCGAATCACCATAATCCACAAAAAAACTTCGAATTAGAGACACTTCGAGTTATTGAAATGTTCATTAAAAAATATATTTTTTCAAAAAGCTGTAAAATATAGATTTACCCACAGTTTTAGTTATTTACTTCGCAACAAGTTGTATTTAAATATATTAAAACATGTATTTTGTAATTTTGTTTGTTGCAATTTACTATTGTTTGGCTCTTGACGTCTATATCTCATGCCTTTGTTACACGATTTATGCAATCCATAAGTGTAATATCATATTTTTGGTTCGCCTCCACACGATATAGAAAGACTCTTTTAAAATTGTTCCCTTATAGTAAAATTTTAAATTTTCTATAATGTCACGGTCGAAAAGTTCGATTTATGGAAGGAAATTGGTATGAAATTTGACTTCTATTGCCACTTCAAGAGTTCGAGTTATAGAAATTCGAGTTAGAGAAGGATATGTGTATGATATTTAGCTCAAAACGCTATTGCCAATTCTAGTGTTCGAGTTATGGAGATCTTCGACGTATAGAAGGATCGAGTTATGGAAGTTCCTCTGTATTAAAAAAATTTTAAATTTAAAGAATTATAATTTTCTTATTTTTCGCTTTTAATTTTCTTCTATTATGAAAATTTTCAACGTTCTTTACAAAAAATTAAATATTTTTTAAGTTCAAAATATTTAAAAAATAATTTTTCATTCCTCAGTGTCACCCTGCAGCACAATGTTTACATCCTCCAGTTATTAATATCATATGATTTTAACCGATTACATACTTTCCATTAAAATTCGAAAAAATTACGCAAAAATATTTGCTTAGCCGCAAAAGTGTAACCTGTTGTTATCCACAAAAACACGCACAGACAAATAAATATGTAGGCACTTGTGCACAAATAAAGAATAGATTTACATAAATCTGTGCAAACGTTTGTTGTTGGTGTGTGAATCATGCGGCGCTCATTTACATGCAGTTCATGACATTACCACGATTTTTAAGCACAAAATTATAAAAAAAAACATTTATGCATAATGAATGAATGCCGAAGATTGATCTGCGATTTAATATATAATATAATATATAGGTTTGAGTATATATACATTTGTGACTATATATGCTTAAAAATAATTATTGTGTAATTAATTCTGGTGCAAAATTTATGAATAACATAAAGCATATAAAAGAATAATAAGAAAGGAATTGAAAATTAAATTCGATTTGTGAACCGGCTCTCATGAATTCATGCGTAGAAAATAGAAAAATACCGCGAAATTAGTCATTTGCACAAAATAAGCTATGACAAATATGTGAATGAAGTTCGAAGGAATGAATTGCGGTTGTGTTGTGTTGCGTGTTTGAAAATGTTAAGCATTAAGCGATTTTTATTAAATATTTAATACGCAAATTATTGCGGTTATGTGTGTGAATATAAATATTAAATGAAATAATTATTAAAATGAAGCATGTATGAATGCATAAATGCACAATTGCCATAATGAATATATTAATAATAAATTATATACATTTTTGTTGTAGTTTGTATTATGTTTGTCATGATTTCGCACGTGTTGTGTCATGGTGTTGAGCAAAAATGATGATTAATACTATTTTTATATAAATATCACACACTTTGTTATTAACGGTAATTAGCATTTTACTTCCGTTATTGAAAGTTTTTGAAAATATTTCTAGTCATAAAAATTATATTATATCGAACATGTGTTATTCGTACAAAGTTGGGAACCCCAGTCCCAAATAAAGCAAACTCTCTAGGTTCAATAGTACACTACTACAATAGTCAATCCAAAATCGCTTAGATTGAATTACATGACATAAACCCTCATCCTGTACTCTGATTCCAAATTTATGTATGTCTAAGATACACCGCTTCAGATACCGCGAGGAATATCATCATCTACTACGAGTATATTACTTTGAAAAACACTTCTAAGTTTCTAACATGCTTACTACAAAATCGTCTAGAAATCATTTAAAGTCAAATTTTAAATAAAACTATATTTTATTCCTAGATCTTATAGTTATTTCATGAATTTAGGATTCATTTCTTTATGTAGAAGCTTTAAAGTGCATCTCCTGTGTTCTATATGACTAACAAACAACTTGCTTAGTTAGGATTGTAAAATATGTCGTTGAAACCTTCTGTAGACATCGAAAAAATCTTGCAGGTTCGGGTATAGCTCTTCAGAGTTCCTGAGAAAAGAACTCCAATTTTTTTTCATAAATATTTTCTAAATATAGGTCTACAGCTTTGCTTCAGCCGTTTTTTTTTGTAAATTTAAGGCTTTTTTATTTGTATAAAAACTGTTACAAATGTCGATGAGCCTCAGTCGCACTTTTCTTGGAATTAAAAATGAAAAGCAAAATTTCCCGCAAATGTAGAGAATTCGGCTCAAAAAGTGACATTTTCAGTGGGGTTAATGTTGACACAAACTTCCAAGATCGATATAAAACGATTTAATCGATTTAATCGACCAGTGCTTGACCCTATAGACATTCTCGCAAACGTCGAGAATTTGGCTCATAAAGTGACATTTTCAGTTGAGAATAAGTTTGGGATGCAAACACATCTCTACAAATATTTTGTTGGGTTAATGGTTGGAAATGTCCAAGATCGATATAAAACGATTTTATCGATTTAATCGACCAGTGCTTGACCCTAGAGACATCTATTGGAAAACGGCGGAAGCAAAGTTGTAGACCTAATAAACCGGAAACCCTGACGCAGAAGCTTGGAACTACACCAACTATAATACTTTTTTTTAAATCCTCAGCGACAAGAAGTGTAACTACATTCTAACGGTAGAACTATCAACTTATAGAAAACTGAGCCTTCAAACTTCTGTAACAAGAACCTATTTTTATTTTAAGTAATTCATATGAGATCACCGATGATTTACTGAGGTGTTTTATGGTCTATAAGGCTTACTGTAACATAGATTAGGGTTACGCATAGGTATAATTTACAAATATTTAACTCTGTTAAGAAAAAGTCTCTCCACATGTTCTTGGGTCCTCCATATGTTCCAAAAAGCACTTGCTGAGCGCATCATCACAGTTAATCTGTTCTACTTATGGTATACTAAGCAACTTCTTGTAAATCATTCAAAAATAGCAGAGCTACACATTCACTTTATATACCTACATATGTGCATAACGAAATCAAGCATATCTATACTCTGTATGTAATCTTTGAGCATCTCAAATCCGCATATTGCAAGATGACAGCTGTGTTTCGGGATTGTGCGCGTGTTATTCCTGCACAACTTCTACAACGCCTCTTTTCAAAAAGTAAAAATCCAAAACAAGAACAAAGATACAACAACAAAAAAATAAAAAAATTTACAACAACAAACACGTTCAAGTAACAAAAACAACAGTCAAAGCAATACTCATTAGCCGACAGGAAGCGCTGAGTAATATTTCCTACCTGCAGCGCATAGCCGAAGAGGATAACACCAATACACATACAGAGACAGCGAAGAGTTTAGAAGAAGTTGAAAGTGGTGGCATGGCATGCGAGCAATCAGACAAGCTGCCACAGCATGCTGACACACTACGAGTTTACTACACAAACAAATATGAATGCAATATATATAAACCACGTGCACAGTGGAGTCGCTCAAAGCAAAGGCACAGTGTGTTGTGACGAGTGAAATGTGTTTAGAAAAAAATTTAAAAAATCAAAAATAATTTTTTGCTTGAAAAATCTTAAAAAATTTAGTGGAATTTGATTTTGTAAATTTTTAATTTTTTATATTAATTTTCACCACTCCCTACCCACTGTGCGCGCACGCATTTGGCTTTGTTTGCAGGGCTTCTCTACTTTGAAACGCACTCATCTGCTGTGCTCGAGTGGTAAACAACGACGCAAATTATCAGGAAAAATGCAGCAGATGCACTTGGTTGAAAGTAAGCAATGAAATTACCGAAAAAGGATATGCAGGCAGGCAGGACATGTGCGTACATAAATTGTGTACTGTAGATATGTATGTGTGTATGGTATGATTATGTTTGTCGGCTTGTTATACAAGAAGCACGCAAATGACGGTGGCAAAAATACATGCATATATATCAGAAATATACATATATACAAATATACATACATACATATATGTCCTTATATATTTGAGCAAATGTACGTGCATAACTAAGTATTCTTGTGTATTACAAAAAAATAGAATGTGCTCAACACAAAAAGAATATGAATCATCACAAATGTGTGAACTACATAGAAGTTGGTGGTACTTATGGCAATTCAAGAGTCATGTCAAAGAGCCAAAGTACAGGATATTACAAGTGGTTCTTTTTTCGGGTTTGTGAAATATATTTTTTTATCTTGGAAAAGGAAGCGCAAAATGTATACAAAAGTTATGCTTTACAGTAAAAAACACGTTTTCGAAAATATAAACCATATTTAAACTACAAGTGATTACCTTTGGGAATTGTTTAGAACGGAAGTGAAAGTGTTTTCTCTATATAGAACAGGAAGTGAAAATCATAATTATTTTCAGAAGAGCTAAATCATGATTTACTGTGATTTCTTAGTGAAACTTTAATACTTCAAACGTTAGGAAATATAAATAATTATTTCTTATTTCCAAGCAACATATCACAAACAATTCAAAAATCAAACATTTATTCCAATTAAAAACTTATTTTACGCCTTTTTCTGTCACAAAATTCCAAAAACTGTATTCGAGAATCAACACTTTTACAATAGTTCTTCATCAGATGAGTCCAATCATGACTTATTGAGATTATTTAATGAAAATTTAATCCCTCAAATGTTTAGAACTATAATTAAATTGAAAAATCAAGCATCATATCTCAAACAATTCAAAAATCATACATTTCAAACAAACTTGAAACTTGTTTTACACCTTTGCTTGTAACAAAATTCCAAAGAATGTTTTTGAGAGCACCACTTTCATAATATTTCTTTGAATTTTCCGAGGTCCAGCACCTTAAATACACTACCAGATCGTATTTAACCTTTTGACTTTTCGTAAAGCTCACAAAACCTCAAAAACTGATTTCAAAATCAAAACTTCCACTGTCGTTGTTTATGCTTCTCGCTTTCAGAACATTTGACACACTTTTCTTGGGAGAACAAAACGTTTTTGATTTCAGAAATCAATTCAAGTATAAAAACTATCCCTAGTTTCCCCTTACCCTAAAATCTGCTTGGACCCACACTGATTCGAAGTAGGAATACTTAAAAACTTCGATAAACTTGAAATTAGGAACAAAATACATATGTGATCTTGAAACGATGGAGATGTTCTTAATGTAGTAATTTTCTGTTTCCAACTCGTTAGATTTGTATGGTATGGTTTTGATTCAGTTAGCTGATTAGAACTCTCTTCTATTATCTTTGAAGAAATATGATCTTGTTTTGATTAAAACAAATTATTTCATTTGTTCATAAGAGCTACTTTATTCTAATCGCATCTAGTTGTCTCATAGATCACACCCTCAAGTCATATGGGATTTAGGTATTTGTGATATTGGATTGGGTAATTGAAATAAGAACGTCAAAGAGAAATCTGACTGCAAATGGTCGAGGTTAAGCTATCAGTGGGAAAAATATATTCTTGAAGAAAATCGAATAAACCTTAATTTACGAACTCGCCGAAGAAATACCTAGTCCACTTAAACTATTTGATCTTTCCTCGAGACAGAAATGATATTTCGGTGATTTGAACCTGGAAAAATATTTCGCATTAAACTACTGAAAGAGTAACACTTGCAGAAATTTTATTCTAAAAGTACTTAGAATCACTTACATTCCACTATCACCTACTCTTCAGGGGCTGAATATCGATGCAAATGCTATATAGTGTGGTAACCCATAACAAGTATCTATGGAAATAATTCTTACCAATGGTGATTAGATAGTCGTTTGATAATGCGTTTCGCTATGGATCTTAGGATTAAGAAAGTTTGAAAGTACTGTTTGATTCCACATTGCTGGGATCGATTTCATTCTCAGCAGCTCCGGTACAGCCTTCAGTGGGTTTCGGAGCTTGGAGTTTTTGAACTGTTTGTCTATTTCTGGAATATTTTTATAGCAAGTAGAAAGATTTTTTCATCTAAAGAAAAAGCTTATTTAAATTTTTATGCCTTTCATTACAAATTTGTCTGAGACATAGAGTGATTCTAGCTCTTCAGGAAATATATTCATATTTTTATACATCGCTCATGTTTTTGGATACATTTTCTATCATAAAATTTTAAGACCGGCACTTTCTTCAGGTCAAATTTCAAGCACATGGACCAGCTGAAATTTTTCTCTTTTTATATTTGTGATTTAATGAAATAACTCCCTTCCACACCTTCGAAACTTCACATTCAGCTGTAATTAATTACGAAAAACTTTGCAAAACTAATAATTTTCTCACACAACAGATTGCATATGTCCATCTAAATTAATAATTATATGTTATACAGACACACACATACACACACTCACTCATAAATATAAATGCCTTACAGGAGTGACATGAACGCCTTCAAGCATTACAAAAGGCGAAACATCTGCCTAAAGTAGTTATGAATTGAACAAATGTCAACAAATGCCACGCTACCATAAGTCACCTATAACTCTTGTTCTGTATTGTTATTGTTGTTTGTTTTTGTATATAAGTATATATGCGCAAGGACTCTACACATTCCCAGCTAAAGTCGCTTATGCCTACAATGTAAATAACCAGTGACAAGCTAATAATTACTATGCATATGTAACTATAGTACAACGAAAACAATTACAACAGTGACGGCAACAACAACAAGCACAATATAAGTTCACAAACGAAACTCATTATGCCGCTCACACATGAATTCAAGCAAATTAAATACAGCAACAACCACAAAGCAGGACTAAAGGTATTCAATGAAGGCATGAGAATTTGCTGTTGTTGTTGTTGTATTTGTGGTAGTAGTTGCTGCTTTGGGTGCAAAGGAATTCGCATGTGTAGACATTCACCCTCGACACTCTAACCACACCAAGTCTGCAGTCAGCGGTAATGACGGTAAGGCTAGCATTTTTGTGGCATAAACTTTTTTTCTGTGTGTGAGTCCTGTTTTCTATTTTTTTTCCATAATTTCTAAGCGTCCTCACACATTAAATCGTGTGTCAGTCGGCGCGCTGATAAGAGCGTGTGAACTTTTTTCTCACCTATGCAAAGGTATGCATGGACAAAAAGGACCTTAGGAGCTAAGGTGGGAAAATTGTTTAGGCGAGTGATGTGCATAAAGCGTAGCTATGAATGGTTACTGGGGCAGAGAGGGTAGTTGCAATGCGCGCAGGGGTAGTGAGGAAGGTGGTAGAGATACCAGTGAATATGTGTTTGGTCTGGATTGCATTGAAATGTAGTCGTTAGTGAAAAGATAAATGTGTTCATGATAGAGAATAAGGATAACGGAGTATGGTAGTAGGATTTGAATGACGGTGAGAATATAATGTACGCGGATTAAATTTTAAGGATGCATGGCAAATTGTTAAGGTCAGTAACGGAGATTTTCATGTTGCAAAACGTGAGATTATTTATGATACTACAAAATTAGTTAGTTCGATTCTTAAAGCTCATCTAAGCTTATGAGCTTTTTTGAGTTTTTCGTAAGTATCGAAAATTTCAAAAAACTTACTATAACATAGAAATTCTTGAAGGTTAAGATACGGTTTATTTATAATAAGTAAATGAAACTTGGAAAATAAGCTTTTAAAGCTTTTTAAACCAATCACTGTTATTGTAGGTCTTCATTTAAATAGAAATTAACTCAATTTTATATGAAAATGGAAAATACTAAAACGCCCTTAGAGCTTTCAAGCAAAGCTTAAAATATATTTAAAAAGAAAACAATAATAAATAATGCTATTGCAGCGCATTAAACTTGATTTAATATTGCTAAAAAGTTTCAAGTGGAAACTAAGGCGCTTTAGGAATATAAGTTTTGCCTCACTTAAAGTGAAAGCTATCAAATTCGATTAAGCCGTCCATTAAAAACTGTATTTTAGCCTAAGCGCATTATAATATAACAATACAAAGAAATGAAAAACAAATTATAAGTCCTTAACGATTTTTGGAGCTTTTACGTTAGAAAATCAGTGCTTCCAAAAGCTTCAACAAGGAGGTTAAGCAACCATTAAAGTGACCATGCATAAAATAGAACATTTTAGATATTTCTTGTACAAAAACGACTGGGGTTTACAAGTGAAAGCTCACATAAAAGCACAGAATAGTAATTTTCAGTACCAAAAAGTGAAAATTCCTGACATTTCCTGAACTAGAGCTTTTGGAGCTTCATTTCATATAAAATGGATAAGACTTTAATAAACTCCCTTTGAGCTTTCGTGCAAAGCTTAAATTATAAAAAAATCGTAAATAACAAAGAGTTTTAAGCTTTAGGTGGGATTTAAGAACCGATTAAACCGTCCATTAAAAATGTATTTTAGCCTAAGCGCATTATAATATAACAATACAAAGAAATGAAAAATAAATTATAACTCCTTAACGATTTTTAGAACTTTTACGTTAGAAAATCAGTGATTCCAATAGCTTCAACAAGCAGGTTAGGCAACCATTAAAGTGACTAAGCATAATATAGAACTTTTTAGATATTTCTTGTACAAAAACGATTGGGGTTTACAAGTGAAAGCTCACATAAAAGCACAGATTAGTAATTTTCAGTACCAAAAAGTTTAAATTCTAAATATTTCCTGAACTGTAGCTTATGGAGCTTTCGTGAGAAAGCTTTTCGAAAAAAATCAGATCGACTTTTGGAACATTCAGTGAGTAAATTAAGTTAAATATTTCCTGAACTCAAGCTTTCAAAGCTTTTAAATGAAAGCTCTTAGAAAATCAAATCGACTTTTGGAGCTTTCAGTGAGCATAAAAGCACAGTTAAATATGCCATTATATTATATAAATACCTCTAAATTGGTCGTTGATTGGCAAAAAAAAGCCAGTATCTGATAATTGCGTCAAAGAGGGTACATTTTCTGCATATTTTTTTCACACTCAATTTAAGTCGTATGCGCATGCGCGCAGCTCAATCAGCATAGCATAGCGCACAAAACGTGCTGTAAACATTTGGCTTCCCCTGCAAGCAAGCAAGCGTTGTGTGACGAAGTCTGTCAAGTGTGTAAAAGGATGTCAGTCAAAAGGTTTCTTGGCTTATTTGTTGCTTTCGTTTTTTACTTTAACATTTTCATAATTTTATGCCACTTCGGTGCATTGTTTATCGAACTCGTTGGCTTTTTATATAGAGTTATTTGTTTATTTGTTCAAAATTTGTCGGTAGCATTGCGGTCACGTTTGCAACGAGCAGTTTAATAAAGGATATGCGTAGCATAAAGGACGAAGCGTATGATACGAAAGAGACTTGTGAAAAATTCTCACGTTTAAGCGCTTACGTGCATAAAAAGCAGTGGTGTTGGATAATATGTATTGAAATGTTGCATGTTGCATGCCACTAATATATGCAACACTAAGCGGTAAGGAAAATATTTGGAGTTTTGAATATGTGTATGTGTGTTGCTCTGTGTATGTAGTTCGATTTTCATATAAACCACTCAACTTTTCACTCATACCACACACACACACACTTTAAACGCTCCTCAGTCATGCCTCAAACTTGTTTTGAAAATTTTTCAAAAATAACGTTTGCACACAGCAAAACGTGCAGCTTAAATACGAAAATGAGAATATGAGCATAAAATTTGTTGCACAACGCAATGGTGGTGGTTTTTGTGGCAACAAAGTAGAGTTGCGAATGCCACAACAGCAGCAAGGCGATGCAGTAGAGGCAAAGTATAAGGGAAAGGTTTCTTCACTGCTTTAAAATAAAATTTAAGAAAGGAAGCATGCATGTATTAAGCGAAAGGAAGACAAAGTAAGGGAGGCAAGTTTGTGTTGCAAGGCAGACAGAATATACACAGAATGAGCGCTGAAGGATGCGAAAGGATATGCAAGCAGCGTTTGTTTTTTAGATTTATGTGTGTGTGTAGATGAATTTTACATATATACATACACACATAAAACAATGCACGCTTGCCTCGCAGGAAGCGTGTGAATATCTCTCACCTGGCTGCTTGCAGCAAGGATTTACTGTTATATGCGTAAACTCCCAAAGACAGACAAAAGATTTGCGCTGCCAAAAACCAAAAACTTAAAGACATTCCCAAGACAACCGATATGTGCGGCTTTGTGGCAAATAAGCGCTATTAAATACCTGAGTTGCATAGCAGCATGCAGTAAAGGATTAAATTTGTGGCAAGCAGGAATTTCCTAAAGTATTTCTATGCAGTTATAGGTATTAGATATATTCAAGCAGTCATGGCTTGCAGCTTAAAAACAAAATCTGCCATGCAAATCTCCGCATATCCTGCGCAGGAGTATAGCTAATACCCGCAGCATTAATTAAAATTTTAGTAAATCACTGCTTAGTCAAGGCTAATACTAATACATAGATTTGCACTTATATTTATTGGAGACAAGTGTTTAGCAACGTAGCAAGCAGCTGTTGGTTGCCACAAATCTAAATCCCCGACGACACAAGCCAATTTGTACAAGCAAACATACCAACAAATATACATATGTATAATATATACCAACAACAAATCTAAGCAGCCGCACGCTCAGCAGGTGTCAGAACCGTCAATATGTAGACAATTATGAGCGTCACAGGATGTATGCCATGTCCTTATGGTGCTTTGCGGCTGTAACCAGCATCAGCAGCAGCCGACAGTCATCAGCACAGTTGCACAGCTGTGTTGTAAGCGGAGATTTTGATTTGGCAGCCAGGCTAGCAAGTGTCATATGAATTTGTATATGTACGAGTATGAACACCTGGGAGTTAGCGTATGACAAATTGGCACAACACAGTAGGAAATTGCAAGGAAACTGAATCAAATGATTTGAGTGGAAATGAAAAATGCAATTAATTAGTTAGAAATGAAATACAAATGTATATTTGGCTAATAAATAGAAGAGGGATAGGGATTTTCGAAGGTTAGGTTGTAATAACCATTAGAGTTACAACAAAAATGAAAATAAATGGATAAAAAATTGATTTAAATTATTTATTAAAAAAAAAATTTCAAATTAATTTAAATTATTTATTTAAAAAAAATTCAAATTAATTTAAATTATTTATTAAAAAAATCAAAATTAATTTAAATTATTTATTAGAAAAATAAATTAAAAATTATTAAAATTTTTTTTTTCTATTGAAATATTTTTTTCTTATTTTCTATACTTCGAAAGCACTTATTTTTTATCAAAAAGTTGTCTTAAAGCTTGCTTCTTCCTCTTATTCATATTTTGTCGAGTAAAAATTCAAACTATTATATGACAGATAGGCTCAATTTTTGAACAATCACTATGATTTTTCTAAACTTTAATTAAGTCAACAAAATAGTCGACCAGAACGAATTTTAGCTCGAAAACTTTTAATTTACTCATAGTAGACCTTAAAAAGCATAGCCCTACCATAGGTTAAAACTCTGTCAAATAGCACTTCTACCATTATGAAGCAAAATGGCGAAACGAAAATATCACTGTGCTCAACTACTATATGTTGCACTGAGAACAGTTTTCAAGCTTGAAGAAAATTTAGAAGCCTTGAGAGCCAATATAGGACTAATGTTTATAGTGATTGTTATGAATATTAATATTTAGGAAATTTCAATGAAAATATTGAGCTACAAACAGCAATTATTTATTATTTTAGTAATCTCTCGGAAACTAATAGAACTGGAGTGATCTTAAAGATTAGTCTTGAGAAGAAAGATGAGGTGGCATATTGCTCTATCATATATTTCCATCTATAAATTCAAAGAGAAGCTTATAGTAATTAAAGAATTCGAATTCTCTAATAAATACCAGTGGTCTATTATATTCTGCCTAAAAAGGGGGTTCTCATACTAGTACTGTAACGGATGTGGTTTTACATTCAATCCAATACTGTCATCACAGCGGATGTTGATTAAACTTTTTGGTGCATATTTAATGCCACTACAACAACAAGAACAAGAAATTTTATTTTCTAAAAAAATTAACAAGAAACAAGATAGGATACGGTATGCGGCACGCTAATTGGTTATACTTCATGTGATTATTTAAAAAAAAAATGAAAATTATCAATGGTTTATATAGTAGCTTTTCTATAAATTTAAGCACTAAAATTGTAAAATTTTTCATATTTGAAATTTGGGTGGTTCTATGAAATTGGCCAACACTGTATATTTGTTTGAATACTCTGGTGCTTTACTTAAAAGTGTCTTTTGCCCTTAAAAGTAAACGATTTTTAGCAATTTTTATATTGAAGTGTTTCTATTAAGCTGGCCAACACTGTATTTTTTCCTGTATTTGAATAGTTTATAGACATTTTTCCATAAAGGTGAACGATTTTTGGCAATTGGTAAATTGAAGTGTTCCTATTAAGCTGGCCATCACTGTATATTTATGTAAAACTTAAGCTTTATTGGTTATTTGATAACTTTACACCTTAGCTGAAATTAAAAAGTATGATATTTTCTTTTTTATTAAGCCCGTATTAAATTTCAAGCCATTAAGACCGCAATGAATGTGTGAGAGAAGATGAAAAAGAAAGAAATATGTGAGGAAAAAAATATTAAAAAAAAATGTTAAATAATATGAAGAAGTAAAAAAATGTAGAAATTAAAATATAAAAAAAAATAATTAAAAAAAAAATATAAAAATATTTTTTAATTTTTTATATATTTTTTTATTTTATTTTAATTTAATTATTTTTTTATAAAAAAATTTAAGAATATAAAAAATTAAATTCACAAAAAATATTTATAAAAAAATTCTCAGCAGTTAAACAACACAGTATCATATTGACAACAACAAGGTCAACAACACAAAAATACATTTATATTTGTATGTAATCTCACTCAGCCCGGTAGCCATGTACATACAGATGTACTCGTGCGGCGAAAGGGTATTATGTTAGCATTATGGTCAGATATGAAATTATGACACTTGTGTATGTATGCATGTAGACACTATCACCGCTTTATGCTGAGCTTTGTTGTTGTTGTTTTTTGTATTGTCCACAAAAAAGGCGCTTAAACTGTTGTTGTTGTTGCATGCACTTGTCAATAACAAAAAAGAAACCTGGCGACATCGTGGTGAAGGTGGTGGCAACGACATTGGCAGCCGTAAACACATCCACACGCACATAACAACAGGTTTAGACGGCATTTCAGTTGAATGACCTACCTGTTGAGCGCGCATTTTTTGTTGTACATTATTTGCCACCTCACACGCTCACTCACAGCCCAACGCTAACTATCAACGCCATCACGCTTTTGTTTTGCTTATGATGATGAACAGTGATTTACATTTCTTATTGATTACGGTAGTGACGCATTTCGGTTGAATATTTTGGGCTTCCATAAACTTGAGCTATCAATTTTTCGTTAAAAATACAAGTAAGAATAGGAAGGGACCGGAAAGGGTTTCCCACCAATTTCCTTTGTCGACTTCCTGCCAATGCATAACTGTACACATGCGGGTCATGGTAGCTTTTGTTTAACTGTATTGCATGCCTTGTGGCTTAAAGAGCTTCCGGCAGTGTGGGACGTCAATACCACAAAGGCGCTTTGTGGCTGAGTATAACAGATAGTTGCACACATAGTTGGCGGTTGGCCACATGTAAGCAGACACACAAAGAGACGCCTCTGCTTTGAAATTCCTTATTGATTTATTCGCCCAAGCTATGCAGTCCGATTATCTTATCTGGTTGCCTCAAAGGCGCCTCCCTCACACAAGCCAAAGCCAAAGAATTTGACCTGGAATCCATCGTGGCATTCACATGACATCAGCCAAAGGCATTCACTTTACATAGTTAACCCAGAAATGTGGCTGCAATTGCTGTCATCGAGTGATTGGTAAAGATAATTTTTTTTTTATTTTGTTTTTGGTGCAAGGAAGTGACCAAGCAGCTATGCAAGACGTCCAATGGTCACAAGCGTATAAGTTTCTTCTAATATTTGCACAATATCCACTTAAAGCTACACCCTAGCTGTTCTTTGTGTTTTGGTATAAAGTGATGTCAACAGGGATTAAATGTATTAGATGAGCTTGAAAGCTCTGGATAACAAAAGAATTTAAAGGCAGAAAAAAAACAGGAAAAATAACAGAAAATTGCTATAAAAAATAAAACCTTTTCATTTAGCGAATTATTTTGAAAATTTTTGGTGTGGTGAATTTTTAGTCAACATTCTGACGGTAGTGGCTTAAGAGCTTAAGAAGGTGTTAGTTAGGATTTGCATGTTAGTGGTTAGCTTTGAAGTATCTAAAATCAATAAATAAACAAAATGACAAATGCAAATAGAAAGAAATATCAATATTGAAATATGATATTTCGGGATTTGTGCAAATTTTCGATATGAAACAAAAAAAAAAAATCTAAAAAAATATTTTTTCGAAATTGACTATTGTTCAAACTTTATAAAAATGATAAAATATACAACATTTCAAAATCAAGTATTTTCGGGACAATTCAAATTTCAAATTTCAAGAACACCTTTTCGGTACGAATTCGGTACAATAAATTTAAAAAAAAATTAATAATGTTAAAAATTAATTAAAAATAGAAAATAACAATGATATGTCGAAATCCCGTTATTTCGAGATCCCGAAAAAATTTTAAATAATAAAAATGTTTTTTAAAAAATATTTCTACGAAGTTTAATATCGTGAATACTTTATTAAAGTGAGAAAACAAGACAAATGAAATTAAAAAACCTCGATTTTTATATAAGTATAAAATATCCCGTTATTTCGGGATCCCGAAAATTTATAAAAAAATATATTATACTAAAATTCACAAAAATTTTTATTATAAGCACAGTAAAAAATATTAATATTAAAAATTTGTATATTCGAAAATTTAATTTTCGGCATGCGGATTAGCGAATATAAGAGCTCTCATATGACAAATTTGTCATAAAAGATCTCATTTTATTTGATTTTGAGTTAATATCAACAAAATTTACCGAATTTCGATAATTTCTACCAATTCTAGAACCCGATTTATGTATTTCGTAAATTTGTGCACCCCGACGTTAAAACTTTTTTCTATTGTTGATCGAATTGACCTTCATATAAGTTAAATGAATTATAATAATTCATATTTCGAAATTGACTATACATAATAAGTTTATATTACTTTCATAATCGTTAATTTCGGTATTCCGAAATCAAAATTTTTTCTATAAAAAATTCTGGAAATATGTGAAATATCTATCCTCTTGTTTATAATCGATTTTTATAATTTTTTCTACAACTATTTTCATAAAAATATATTATTTTTTCGATTTTTGGAACTTTTTCGATGGAAAAATTATTTAAAAGAATTGCAAAAACTTGCTTAAAATATTAGGTCTACAACTTTGCTTCCGCCGTTTTTTTTTGTAAATTTAAGTTTTTTTTGTATAAAAACGGTTACAAATCCTCAGACGCACTTTTCTCGGAATTAAAAAAGAAAAGCAAAATTTCCCGAAAATGTCGAGAATTCGGCTCAAAAAGTGATATTTTCAGTTGAGAATAAGTTTGGGAAGTAAACAGATCTCTACAAATGTTTTGTTGGGTTAATGTTGACAAGATCGATATAAAACGATTTCATCGATTTAATCGACCAGTGCGTAACCCTAAAGACATCTATTGGAAAACGGCGGAAGCAAAGTTGTAGACCTAATATTTAACTTTTTAAGCGTCTAATGTAAAATTAAGCCAAATGTAAACAACCGCACCCCACCCACCCTCTCGTACACTTAATTAATACACAGTCTCTACTCTTCACTTTCGAAATTCACACAAAAACTGTATTTTAATTGCTATTCAAATATAATTTCAGGCCACTCGACATTTTTCACAAGCATTCTAACCTTAAAACTTTTTTTACAACAACATCTCTACATTGTTATTGTATTTTATTTGGCAATCACTGCCAGTAATTACAAAATAATCAACACAATTTGTATAGACGACCAGTGACTAAGCGCAATTCAGCTGCAATCAACGCTGACTTAACCCATTTAATCGCTGAGGCGCAAAGAGTGCGAGAAGAAATGTTCAAACAAAAAAAAAAATACGAAAACAACAAAAAACAATTAATAAATGGTGGAAAATTCACAGACAATGTATGTAGAGGGCATAAGCTAGTGTCCGCAAGCCGCTTAAGCCAAGCTTTCAATGTTGGCTTTTCTATTTTGTCCGACTGTCGGAGTGTCCGGCGTGCTAGTATTGTCTCGTTGGTATTGAAGCTGTCACTGCCCACCGCTCGCTGTATTTGTATGCAAGTCGTAGCGTGTCTTTCTGGGTTTTCTTTATTTCTTTTTTTTTTTTTGTAATTTGATGCTTTTTTTATTACATTTCAAGCATTTTTTTGTTTATCTGTTACCTTGAATAACGGTAAACTACAATAAATTGCATGAAAACCTGTTTCGCCGCCCAACCGACCAACTATTTCATATTTCTACTAGTAGACACTTCTGACTCTTCTGAGTGAAAGAACGGATTTTGTTGTTTTTCGTGTTTCTTTCTTTACGCTTTGTATTAAATTTATGAAAATTTTCTGATTTATGTAACTTTGTGTGTTTGTAAGTTATTTGAGTCATGCAATAACTGGTTGACAAGCAGGTACTCAGATTTATTAAACCTTTACTTTTCTTATAAGCACTGACAAATTTCTTATATTTGTATGCCTCTCTGTCTGTGCGCGTTAATAACTAACTGTTTTTTTTTGCTGTGAAAGCTCGTGAAGTTATTCAATTTTATTGTAGCCGCTTTGAGGTTCAATGGCTGTATTAAGCTTGAATAATTTATTTAGAAGGCAATTTAATGAGAAATATATGTAAATAATATAACGAAGAAATATGAAAATAATTAAATAAAAAATATTTAAATTATTACAATAAAAATAATGATTTATAACTGCAATATTAAATCGTATATAAATATTAATCTTCACTGAGAAATTTGCCTTTACAAAATATAAAACACAAATTCATCAAATAATGCTCAGAAACTTTGAAGTGATTTAAGTTTATTAAGTTTATTTCAGTTCAGGGTTATCAAGTGACTTACTAAAGAAGTAATCATGCAAAAAGGGAGTACAATAACTGTAACTCAGTTTACATTTCAAATTCTTACTAAAATAGCTACAGATATGGCAATTTAAAATTTGCTGTATAACTTTTTATCGCGCTGAATACACTTTTACTAAGCTGAATATGCACGAAAAGGCCAGTTTTCTTTAAATAAAACTTTATAGTGTAAATTGGATGAGAATACTTCAAATAAATAGCTGAAATGTGGCGCTGAATAAAAGTGCTGATGAAAAAAATATTACAATAAATTAGTTAGCTACATGCTTTAGGTAATTTATCAGTTGAGAATGAAGAATAATTGGATACATTTGATGAACAGCTATTTACAACAGCAAAATAAGTTGCTGAATATGATTACAGTTGACTAAGCTATTTTAAAATAGTCACAGGTGTTATAAAATCTTTGCAACAAATCAAACAACATTTCTTTAGTGTGCTGAATATAGATGCTTCAATAAAAATTCGTAAAAACTGCATATTGTACAAAAATACTGTATTCCTTGGTGTTGCTGAATATAAAAATTGGCAAAAAATTAAAATTTCTCAGAGAATTGCTGCAATGTGAACTCACAAAGTTGAATTTTAAATTCTATTAACAGTCTAATATATTGCGAAATAAGCTGAATGTAATCAGTTTTTCTTTAAATTGTATAATTATTTTTAAAAATTTATTTTAGTACAAAATTACTCAAATTCAATGCGCTGAATATGTAATAGAGGTAATAAATATAAATAAAAACCGTAATTTAGTTAAAATACTGTCGAATGAATGCACGAAACTTGTTGCTTACAAAATTGAATGTAAAAATAAAAGAAAACGCTGCATCAAACGCGCTTAATTAATTATTTTTGGTAATTTAACAGTTGAATGATTTGCAGCTGGTTATAATATACAGTATGCATGCATAAACAAATAAATAAACTGCGTATTATGTTGCTGAATGGATTAATGTGTATTTATTTTTCAGCTGAATTGTATAAAAAATGCAGTATATTTGGTGAAAAACATGAAATTGCGGCAACTTAGTAAAATATGTGGATATAATATGCGTGCTGTATTGCTGAATGTGTTTATAGTTAATGAATATAGTTAAAAGTTGTTCAATATTATGAAAATGCATACTTAATCTGTAGCTGAATTAGCTGAATTTGTGTGTAATTGTTTAAAATGTTTACTGAAATTGTTAAACATGGAAAATTTTCGAAAATTCAAGTTTTTTGTGTAGCTGAATTAGCTGAATACGTTTAAAATTAATAAAAATGCCTTAAAATGTTATTACACAGTTGAGTATATGCCTATAAAATGTTAAAGGCTACTGAATAACTGATAATTTTGCATTTATTAGAAATTATGGATTTCCGTAAAAGCTTTTCATATGCGTGAAGTATATATGATCACTGTATACATTCTACGAATTTGTTACTTATCGATATTCTAGAATCACGGCGCTACGCTGTTATTATATAAAGAATTATTACAACTTTGTATATATACTTTTCCACTTAATTTCAAACTATTATCGCAGACTGCGAATGAGTAGAAATGTTCTCACCACGCCTCGTCGCTTATCAAGTGCGGCGTTGAAAACGTGGCCAAGTAACGCAGGTACGCAAGCACAACAGTAGATATGACTACATGTGTACATTGTATGTACGCCGTTGTGTGCTTTTTGATAAAATTACTAAAAAGGTGACGTTTATGTGACATTATCACATGGTGATTGCAGTCAAAACGTCGGACATTGTTTGCGCGTTTCAATGCAAAACAAAGTATAACAATAACAGCGCGTTTAGTCACAAGGGAATACATGCCATAGGTATGAAGTATGAAATGAAAAATGGAAAAAAATATCTACGGATTGATATATTTGCATATAAATAACTAGTTACGAGTAACTGTAATTAAAATGTACTAACCGCAGACTTGGTATGCTGAAATGTGGCTGGGAGGGCTGGAAGGTAGCTGAATAGTAAGAGGAAACATTTTTGAATATTTATGTAGATCGCAAGAAGAAGAAAGCTTGATAAGAATCTGCGCATAATTTTTGCATGACTTCAAGGAGAAGGCAATGACCACAAAAAATAATAATAAAATAAATATTAGATAAAAGTAAAAAATAATAGTTAAAAAATATAAAAAAACAATGAAAATATATTTGCAAATAAATAAAAAAAAAAATATTTTGTTAGCCTTCACTCAACTTTTCTACAAATATTATTAAAAAAAAAATAATATTTCATTTTCTGAGCAAATAATGCAGCAACTCGTAGTAATTAGCAAGTAGACGCTAATAAATACATATATAGATATCTACTTATATATAACTATGTCAAATATGATGCCAATTGAATTCAGCACCCAAAAACTGCATACAAAGTCGAAAAATTTGCAAAAAAAAAATAAATTGATAAGCAAATAAGAATTCGCAATCGATTTGGCATAAATATGTAAAAAAAAAAGAAATTATGTGCTAGCAGCTACAAAAGAAAAGAAATAAGAATAAAAACCAGTTTTCTCTTTCATGTGCCTTTTATTGCAAGCTTCTTTTCTTTTGATGAAATTTAGAACGGAAATCGTACGAAAAAAGCATACCTGCATGCCTTTTAGTTAACTGTAGTGTACATATGTATATCAGAAAAAAAAGAAGAAAAAAATAAAACAAAAGAAGAACAAGAAATAACTAAATAAAAGAAAGGCAAAAAAAAAAATAAAAAATAAATAAAAAATAAATAAACAAAAAAAAAATTGAAAGAAAGCAAACGCAAAGCAATTAAAGCTCACATTAACAAATCGACTGAGTAAAAGCGAAAACCAATAATAATATAAACCAATGTCGCATTCAACACATATCGACATATGTATATTCAAAGCCTCAGTAAAACTTTACAGCTGGTATTCGTAACAAAGCGTAGTCATAACAAATGTGTTCCAAGTATATTTTACATGCCAAATGACCATTATAAGGTGGCTAGACTACGTGCTTACAAAGAAACCTTACGGATAAGTGCGCTGAATATAATGCGAATGCGCTGAATAGGCAGTTAGTAGTCGATTGGTTTCCCAAGCTTTTAAATAGTTCATAATCATTAATAGATGTTGAAAAAATTTGCTGAACACAATGCTGAATGCACTGAATATATAGATGAATGGGCAAAAGAGCTTCCCAAGCTTTCAAAAAGTTGATAATCATTAATAGATGTTAAAAAAATGTGCTGAATATCACGCTGAATGCACTGAATATGCAGTTTGAATTAGAAAAGCGTTTTAGAAGTTGCTAAATGGTTAATAATGACTAAAATACGTTGGAAAACTGTAATGAATACGTTTCAAAGTGAGCTGAATTAATTGCTTTGCATGCAAATATGTGTTAAAAGCTTCAAAGCTGCAGTTCAAGCATTATTAGGTCTTGAATAAATGAGCTGACTACTTTGCTCAATGATTTGAACGACTTCAAAAATAAAATAGAACTTGTTATAAGGAATAGCTGCCGAATAGACATAAAACATATTTTTTTATTAAAAATTTATAAAAAAAAAACTATTTTATTATTTCAGGTACAAATATTTTACTTGCGCTGAATAGCTGCTGAATTATATAAAAATGTGCAAATCTCATCAAATACTTCATTATTTAATGCACAAACATTTTGAGTGCGCTGAATAGCTGCTGAATTGATGTAAGAATCCAATGAAACCTTTTTATGAAAACTAAATTAGTTTCCTATAAGGCTGAATATGTGCTGAATTGCCACAAAAACGATTTGTTAAAATATTAAGAAAAATATGTTAAGTGTCATTTAATAATGGTAATTCTAAGCTGAATATGCCGCTGAATTAGCTAAATACTTAAAAAAATCAACTTATTAAAATGTTTGCAAGCTGCATACTTGTTTGAAGAGCTAATACAGTGAAATCAAAGCTTTTCTTCACACAAATTAGGTGCTAAATAAAATAAAATTAGTTAAAACTCGTAAATTAAATGAAAATTAATAACAAATTACGCAGAAAGCCGGCATTAGTCAGCTGCTTAGTCAATAATTTATTGGCTAAAAATATTATGAGCACAGAAAATGGCTGAAATAATATAAATCCGCTAGCACACAGTGTCACCAGCCTAACGTCAGTAGCTGAGTACACATCTACATATATTTCTACGAATTACGAGATAATTAATTTTTTTTTTATTTTGTTTGCTTTTGATATTAGTGGCAACCAATTCACAGCTGTGCACTAATTGGAAAATCAGACATTTCTGACCGGCTTCACACCTATACTGGTACCTATACAGAGGCAGGCAGTATATTTGTCGAGAGGTTTTAGAATGAATGTAAAGAGGTATACAGCATTGAAGATAGAGATATAGAGAATAATAAAGTAGATTCTTCTTTAACTCAAATAAGTAAAAAATTTAATATCTTTCATTCTTGAATGTATTCTGGAAGTCTTAAGCTTTGTTCACCGTAGAGCACTGAGTATAATAAAACGAGAGAGACAGAATAATTTGGCGTAAAGACATTATTCAGCACAAACTTTTCTGCTTTCTTCAGCTGTATTATGGCTATTCAGCATCTACTTTTATTATTTGTTCAGCAATGTCGGCATTCTCACTCCACTGTGTGCTCAGCCTTAGCCTATAAGACATCTTAAGTGTAAAATATTTGTAGTTTAACGCTATTTTGTAGTTTCTTTGTATTAATTCATACTTTATTTAACTTTTCTACAAGCCTAAGCACTTTTGACTGCATTGAAATTTAGTTCGCTCTATATGCTCACCACTTGAAAGCTCTATGTCCACTCGATTGCACCACTCCTGTCGTACAATGATAATTCTACTACAATAACACCCCTCTATTTTTCTATTGTTGTCACTCTCTGCCATCAATTAAAGTTATTGTCATTTAAGTGTTTAAGTTTTCAACTCGTGGAGATATAGATTTCCATACTTGAGCCATATTGTGCTGCCCAGCTTATCGCCGCCTTCAATCGCCTAAGCAAAAGTATGATTGATCGCTAGCAAAAAGTTTGGTCTTTATGAGTGTATGCTTTTCAATTTTTTTTTTTTAACTGAGTATTTTTTTTTTCATTTTTTATTTCTATCATTTCATAAATCAGGAATTTTGGTATTTCATTTTTTGTTAACACCAACAAACACTTTTAATGGCTGTGACGTGTTTGAAAAATGGTATTCAATTTTTTGTTGTTGCTATTGATAGAGTGCGTCTATGCATTTGGGGTACGACATGACTAACAGACACAGAAAAAATCACAGTCGGCCAACAATAAAAGTGGCAGCTAAACACACTTGATCGACACGATTTGGCATAAAGTCCAATGAAATGAAACCGAAATGAAATCAAAAACGTGCTGCAGTTGTGCTCAATAGTGTATATCTATGTAGTTTTCATTTTTGTTACTGAGTCACCAAATGACTGTTTCTCTGTTTTCAACAACAAATCTGTGTGAATTCAATGAGTATTAGACAGGTTATTAGGCTTATCGTGCCGTTGGGGTATTTATGTAGATAATGGAAAGTAAAGTGGAACAGAGAAGAAGAGTGCATTAAAAATATATGGTGTAGGGTTGCCATGTGTTTAAATATTTTATTTAAAGAAATTCCAAAATGTTTTAAAATCTTTTTGATTTTAGTTAAATTAATGATTTTATAAATTGACTTGGCAACCCTAAAATTTAATTTATGATACAAGGCAGTATAATAACTAACTAATATAAATTAAATTAATTACATTAATTAATTACATTAGAAATATTTTCATTGGGGTTGCCAAGTATGCATATTTTATAATTCTTTTTATTCAAAAATCGGTTTTAAAAGCTTTCAGTAGGTTTACCAACTATAATTAAAAAATATTCTCTACTCAAATTACCTCTTATGTTATATTTGTAAAGGGTTGCCAATCACACTTAAACTGTTAATTTGGACATAACACTAGGCAGAAGCTTGATTACAGCTAAAGATCGACAAAAAATTATTTTTTTAAGAAGAAAATATTGTCTCGTTTATTATATGATCTAATATTTAAATCAATGAGGGGAGGTAATATATTTTTAATTTTTTAATTTCAAGCACACAATATCTCTTTTTATATAAAAATATTTTATGTAGCATGAAATAAAGAAGGGATTATTATTAGGATTATATTATTTTTTCTATGTTATTATTTTCAAAAATAATTCAAAAATATTCTTTCAAAAAAATAAACTTCAAAATAATGAAAAAATATAACACTAGAGTTGCCACTTACCTGTTAGTTCAGTCAAAAGTTTTCTTTTCATACTCACTATTGTAGATTTTGTAGGTTTTTGAATAAGCTGGAAACATAAAAAACGAAATTTTTAAAAAAATTAAATTGTGAGGAATACCCTAATAAGGATAATATGACTAAAGATAGCCTACTTGATTTCTGGCATAAAATTCAAAGATTTTATAGAAATTTTAGTGCTGCAAAACACAGAAATTCCAATGATTAATATCAAATTATTAGAAAAAAAATCATTATAGGGTTCCCATTAAACTAAATTATATGAGTTTAAAGAAAATTTATTTTTTTTTAATTTTCCCTCCAACTTACTATTTACTATTTTAAACTCTTCTAAAATTATGCTTAAATAAGAGTTAAACAAAAATGCAAAAAAAATTTAGAACCACCCTAGCTATACATCTCAGTTTGTTTAACTCAGGAGTGTTTAACTCACAAATATTTGTAGGAAAGAGTGAAAAACAAATTCCCAGTAGGTCTTACATAGACATTTATTATAAAAAAAATATATGTCAGGGGCAACCCTGTGCATATTATTAAACACACATATACTTTAGACAGGAAATAATTTGTGCGCAGATATTACATATCAATATGTATATTTTTATTAAAAAAAATATGCCAGTGTTGCCACCTACGCAAAATATATATATTTTTAATATTTTCTTTCGGAATATAACTTTTTTCGGCTTCACCAAAGACTTTTTATAATGTAATAACAAAGAGTAATTGCCAGAAAAACAGTTAACTTTTTTTGGATCTCAACCAAAAAGAAGACAACTTTGCTTTTGTGTCACGTCGCAACGCAGCGTAGAAATTTTCAAATGCATTCAACATTTTTTTAATAACAATTTTTATAAACAGTTTTAGCCTTCAAGAACAACCCACACACATTCAGAAAATACAACAAAAACGGAACGTGTACAACAACAAAGCCAAGAAAGTATGCGCTTAATTGATATTACTTAATAAACTTATGGACAAACAATTAATGGCAATTTAATAAAACCATAAGTGGCAGTTAATTGCAAAAATCGACAGAAGAAGAAGAAGAAAACGAAGAGGAAGCAGAAACACACATATAAATTGCAAGCAAAAAACGAAGAAAATTCTAAACAATTTGTGATACGAAGGTGTGAGTGAAGCAAATTTAAATAGCATTACTAACAAAAAAAAGATATTACACAAGCAAGCAACAACAACAGTAATAAGTGCGACGCTTACGGCGTTGAAATTTCAAATTATAACGGTCAAGCGTGTGTGGTGTTTGCAACCCTCGAGCGCATAGCTTTACCACGAACAAGTGAGACATTGGAAAGGATAGTCGTAGGAAGCGAACTAAGCAACGCCGAAAAGAAGGAAGGAAGGAAGTACGGCAGCCAACAGCAAATACTGTCGACAGTTGAGCGGAGGTAGTAGCGGCGGACAGCGCACAATTTAATTTCACTATGGGAAACTCATCGTCACACACACACGAACCATTGGAGCGCGGCTTCACACGCGGAAAATTTGGTGATGTCAAAAATGGGGTAGGTTTCATACACATGCATAAATGCATTTAAATATATGTATAGCAACAGCCGTAAGTATAACGAGAGTAGTAAGAAAAA
Organism: Zeugodacus cucurbitae; assembly: GCF_028554725.1. Taxonomy (NCBI): domain Eukaryota; kingdom Metazoa; phylum Arthropoda; class Insecta; order Diptera; family Tephritidae; genus Zeugodacus; species Zeugodacus cucurbitae. The sequence goes on along the minus strand of NC_071668.1, from coordinate 66,966,719 downwards.
AATATATAATAATAAACAATAGCATGAATGCTTAGCGCGTTCGAACCTCGTACGCTGAGCGCTTCAAAATTCAATGGTAGTCTAGCACTTGTTTCACACGATCGCATCGCTTTTGTGTTTTTTATTTTATTGTCTACAAAAATTTATATTTGAATATGCAACACATGCTAATGTCCTTTTCCCCTTTCTCTCCCTCTCTCTCTATCTTTGGCGCAACTTCATTCTCTTTAGAAATCCGCATCATTTCGCTTTAGCAAGAAATCACCAAAGAAAATGGATCGTTTGCGTCGATCCTTTCGCGACTCGTTTCGTCGTCGGAAGGACCGTGTGCCCGAATCATCGAAACCGCATCAATGGCAAGCGGACGAGGAGGCTGTACGTTCGGCGACCTGTTCGTTTGCGGTTAAATATTTGGGTTGCGTTGAGGTATTCGAATCGCGCGGTATGCAAGTTTGCGAGGAGGCCCTAAAAGTATTGAGGGTAAGTACACAATAATAATATCTATAATTGATGGAATTTGTGTGAAAAAAATGCGCTTTGAATCTTTGCATATTTGTCAGTTGACTGCGCTGTGGGAAGCGGTGTGACCTTTCCATGCGTCGATCCGGAATTTTAGAAGATGAAAACGTAGAATTCACTTAGAAGCCCCAAGCTTCCAGCTTCTGTTTCTCATAAAAACTTATCGAGAATACTCTATTCTTGACTTGAATTTAGACTAGTTCTAGCCTTATTTGAGATCTCTATACGATATTTTAAAATATATAAAGGTATAGAGTCTAGTACTTGAAGGGGCTCTGAAAACCCCAGACCCCTAGGTAGGAAAATTTTTTGAATCATAGACCTTACAAAGACCTAAGAATCTTAAGACGATGGCCTTATGCTTTAGAAGCTCTCAATAGTTCATAAAAAAATATAAAAATCCAGCAGATATAGATGCCAATTGTGATCTGTATATCGACAATCCTTCTGAAATTACAGGACTTCTTTTCGGATGAATTATTATATTACGAGTATTTGATGTTCGGTTAGGAAGTCATAGAAAACATCTGGTAAAGAGGTAAAGAAACAGTATAGTCTTATTCATTAATCCTAAGGATCTTACTTTCGATGTCTCAACAAGTTTCTGCCGAGAGGCTGTCCAAATCATTAATAAGACCCAACAACTCAAGACATCAAAAAATCAAAATTTGTTTTGTTGAAAAACAAAAAGATCGGGTGACCTGTGATTTGTTCCAGCAGAACACGTCTCATAATACCGTTAAGTCCCTCTCAAATTTTAAATCTCATAGAACTTCCTCACTGGATTATGTGAATTCAGGGCATATTTCATTCATAAATATATTTCGATAAACCACCATATTAAACCTCGATATGAAATTGTGGGCGTTTGTTGATGACACATCAATTAAGACCAAATGCATGAAAGCAAAATAAACAGTACTTTGTACTTTGTCATATAATCCCACAAATAACCGCAATCTCACAGCTGACAAATGTGGGCGTAGACTCGCGCGTTTATCACACACCAACACCACTAAACTACAGTCTCACTAATCATTTTACGCTTTTCATTGCAGAATTCGCGCCGCCGACCCATACGTGGTGTGCTGCACGTTAGCGGCGATGGACTGCGCGTCGTGGACGATGAGACGAAGGGCCTCATTGTCGATCAGACTATCGAGAAAGTGAGCTTCTGTGCGCCAGATCGTAACCACGAGCGCGGCTTCAGTTACATATGCCGCGATGGCACAACACGTCGTTGGATGTGTCATGGGTTCCTCGCCTGCAAAGAGCTCGGCGAGCGACTCTCACATGCTGTCGGTTGCGCCTTTGCCGTTTGTTTGGAACGTAAGCAGCGACGCGATAAGGAATGTGGTGTCACAATGACATTCGATGTGAAGAATTCGACATTTACGCGTACGGGTTCGTTCCGTCAGCAAACGTTGACCGAACGTTTGGCGCAAGGTGAGACGCCCTCAGCTGCTGTGCCACCACAGCCCAAACCATACAATCCGTTCGCCATCGAGCGGCCACATGCCACACCCTCAATGTTGGAGCGTCAAGGCTCATTTCGGGCATTCAGCACCATTGGCAGTCAATCGCCGTTCAAACGACAGATGTCACTGCGCATCAACGATCTTCCGTCCAATACCGAACGGCAGAAGGCATTTCTGGCAGCCGGTGGCGGTTCACTAGCCGCAGCGCTTGCAACACCCAATCGTAGTGTTTCACCAATACCAGAGATCTCACCAGCTAAAATGGGCATTGCAGAGATGGATAACGGTTGTGCCACCATCGACACTGTCAGCCAGCTGTGTCAGGAGCTCAGTCAGGGTCTGTCGTTGCTCAGTCAAAGCGATGCAATGATTGCGGCTGGCGATGATCTCAATTTCAATAATAATTTGAGCATTAATCAGAATATCATTGCCGCCGAGAAGACGCAACAACAACAAAAGGGAATCTCTACACCAACATCATTGCCGTTAGCTAGCAGTAGCAGCCATAGCATTAACGCTGCAACCAGCAGAGTTTACGAATATGCTGAGGGTGCAGTGAGTAATAACTCGATTGCGGCTGGTGCGGCCACCACACCAACAGCACAAGTGGCGCCACGCATCTCATCGGTATCACCAGTATCGACAAATTCGCCAGTACGTACACCAACAACACCAACGTTAACAATGACACCACCGCCACCATTGCCAGCTGGTCGCCCCGTGGAGATGGTCGCACCACTGCCCAATGCCGATCAATGGCTGGGCGAGGTGGTGAAGAAGACCTCACCGGCAGCTATTAAACGTGCACCACGTTTGCTCAACTCAACCGGTCGTACGCAATCGATGAGTGCTGCACCACAATTGGGTGTGGATCCCTTCGATGCCGAATGGGTGGCCGGCGTAACCAAGCCACTGTCACCCGATCTACCCGGCGTGGCGGCCACTACACCAGTGGCGTCTGCAGTGACGCCCATCGCTAGCAGTACAGCTGCAGCAATACACCACAGTACCAATCCATTTATATCACCGCCGAAGGTACCGGCGCAAACATTCCAGGTGCAACTGTAGACGCTGTAGGCGTGAGGTGTACCAGCCGCGTGCTAGTAGTTGATGTCATCAGTGAGGTAGCACATGTGTTCGATCTATATCATGTTAGGGTCGATTAGCAACTCGAATTATGTAAGGTGTATGGTTAGGTTGCAAATATGTTTGGGCGCTATCTAAATGTTGTTGTTGTTAATGCAAAATGAATTTGAGTGTGTTAGCAAATGTAGCGATTTCTGCTATGGAATTGCATGCACTGCCAAGAATTGTTTAATAAAAATAAATGTAATTTTATTATAAAGTTTCAAAATAGTTATGAACTATTCCACATGTAACTAGTTGTTTTCGGACCAGTTGCCAATTTACGCGCAATTATCGAAATAAAATATGTAAATAAAACCTGAAATTATAATATGTAAAAATTACTAAAATGTAACTAGTTACTTTTGGACCAGTTGTAAAATTTTAACCACATTCAAATAATTTTAAATTTAAAAAAATACGTAAACATATTTTTCAACACTTGTTTAACTTAGAATTATTTTGACATAACCTTGCTGGTTATTTTTCGACTTCAAAATATTTTATTAGAATAATTGTATATATTAAAAAATTAATATTTAATTTCATACTAATTTTTCGTGCTTAATTAGACAAAATATTGTAATATTTTGACACCACTGTCCATATAAATATATATATTAGACTTTCCAGAACCATTTTAGTATACATATATTAACTAAAAAAAGAAGACTAGTTACTTTTGGCCCACCTCTGGAAATAGTATTAATTTAAAAATGTAATTCAACTTGCGAAATTTGTATAAATTGTTTATTAAGAATTATTGTTATAAAATTAATTAGTTCTCTTTGGACTAGTTCGCGATTCTAAAAACCAAATATGTCGTTTGATTAAGTTCGTGAAGTGGTTCATTGGCTACTACTCCGTATTTAGGACTGTTAAATGCTTGATAATACATTAAAAATAGAGCTCGAAATGCAATTTACGAAAAATCGACATTTACACATAAAAACTCAACTAGTTACATTCGGACTAGTTCTCATACTAGTTTTCATAAATATTTTCTTTAATTTTTTTGCAGTGTATGTAATTCTAAATTAGTAAAAACATGTAAGCATGCTTTTGAACTCAAAATTTTTGCAAAAACCCACAAGCGCGCCCACAACAACAACATATATATTAAGTGATCTATGTACTGTTACATATTTGAGTTGCTATAAATGTTACTGCAGTTTAGATGAGACGATAAACAATGTTATTATATTACCTACAGCTAAATTATTAATGTTAAATGTACTTAAATAGTTTATAAATGAATTAACACTAAATGGATGAGCAGCTGAAACGGAATTACTTAAAGTAAGCGTTGAAACAGTACATGCACTTATATAATTATGTGAAAAAAAACATATAATTATTTTGAAAAATTGAAAAAAGAGATAAAAAATTAAAACAGATAAAGATAAAAAATTATTACAAATATTAAAAAAATTATAAAATTAATTTCAAAAATACAAAAATTAAATAAAAAAATACAAAAATTTAATTTCAAAAATTTCTAAAATACAAAAAATTAATTTCAAAAATTTCTAAAATAAAAAAATTAATTCCAAAAATAGAAAAAATTAATTTCAAAAATACAAAAATTTTATTTGAAAAATACAAAAATTTAATTTCAAAAATACAAAAATTTTATTTGAAAAATACAAAAATTTAATTTCAAAAATACAAAAATTTTATTTGAAAAATACAAAAACTAAATTCAAAAAATTCAAAAAAGCTGGGCAGCACGCCAAGTGATAACCGAGACAGCATAGTAATGTGTAGTAAATTAGTATAGCGAAAGATATCCATATACATACATATAAAAGACATTAGATTATGTATTAAAAATATATACATCTAAATATCAACTAACAATTACAAAACAGTAATTAATTAATACTTAAAAAAAAAATACAATATTAATTAGTAAATGCACATACAAAAGTAAAGAAAAGCTAAGCGCATTGGAACACACGCTGTTAATTGAACTATTAATGTTAACTGTAACTGTACTTAAATTGCTTATAACATGAAAAAAATAACCTAAATCGCATACATACATATATAAAAAATTAAAATTAGTATTAAATAAAGTATATAGCTTACTTAGTGAAAGTATAAATGCAGCTAGTAATAAATATATGCAGTTGAAAAAAATGCAGTAATTCACTTACAAACATACATACATATGTGAAAATGTATGTACAGTATATCCACTAGAAAATGTAGCCAACATATGTGTATGTAATTGAATATAATTTTAACAAATTTTACTTAATTTTTTTCCATTTCTTACACACAACACTTGCCTTTTTTGCTTGATTTTCTTTTAAAATATGTATAACAGTAATAAAATATAAATGCAAATATTAAAAAATAACTTTAAAATAATAAAAAATAATTTTAAAACCTTAAAGAATAATTGAAAACTTAAAAAACTATTTTTTTTTATATTAAAACAATAATTTTTAAATACTAAAAATTAATTAAAAATATTTAAAATAATTTCCAATATAAAAAAATAATTTAAAATATTTGTTCAATATTAAAAAATGATAAAAATAATTTAAAATAATAAAAAAATATTTTTTTTAAACAACTGAAACAATAAAAATGAATTAAAAATAATAAATCCGTAAATAAAAATTTAACATAATTAACACTAAAAAATTTACAAAATATATTAAAAAAATTAATTTTACTTTGTACAAATTGTATTATACTATCTTTAAAACATTTGAAAAAAAAATTATTATTTTTACGCTACTGCATATTGTTATCGTATTTAGTTGTATGTACGTATGTATATGTATGCATGTAAAACTAAAAACAAAAAAAAACTACTACAATGTATATGTACGTTTTGTTTATACATATATATACAACTAAAATATGAATAAATATATTTACTTTAAATGAATAAAAAACAAAAAAATAATACAACTCTGCATATTTACTTAAAGTGTAAGCAACAACAAGAAGTGAATAAATAAAAGAATGCTTTAATTGAAATGTGTTTATTAGCAAATAACAAAAAATAAGTGTCTACCATAACCTACTCACGCTCAAACACACCAACAACACCACCACCACCAGCAGCAACAGCAGGCGCAAGCAAATTTTAACTTAGAAAGCACCGATTTCTCCGCATATATTATATATTTGTATAACTACATACATACATACATACATATATAGATATATATAGTTATGTAATACAAAGCATACAAAAATCAAAAAAGAACTACAAAAAGGGATTTATCGTTAAAGGTTAGAAAAAAATTAAAATTTTTGAAAAATTCTACAAAAAATATTGCGCTGAAAATCTCTTTACAAGCAAAATGGTGGGGACTTGGCTTAGCAAATTGATAATCTCAAATTTACACAAATTTTTGAAGAGGATTGAAAGACTAATATGGGATTTATGGGGCTTATTAATGAGCTGAGATCAACATTTATTTATTTTGGGAAGAAGATGTACAAAAAAAAATGTGAAGATATTAAACCGATTTGTTAGTTTCAGTTTCAGAGATTCTTAGGAGGCTTTAAATTATTCTAGAGAATCCTACAGTTACATCGGTTTCAGAATCTCTCGCCATGTTTCATACTATAAACGAAGATAGACCTATAGAAATGTATTTTATTTTTGAATAGAGATGTTTCTGTGACCTTCAGTCTCAGCACAAATGAACGTTCTTTGATATATTATTTCTTTTCTAGAACCTTCAACATAAAACAGTTCTCAGAGAACCAATACGATTTTTCTTTTGTTACCACTCCATTAAAACATATTCATCCATATCCGCCAAGCTTCCCAAAAAATAAGCTTAAGAAACAGTGGACTGGATGTATGATTGATATCGAATGGTCCCGACAGAACCTTTCTAAATTCGACGGAACTATTGCTTCTGTAATACCTATGAAACACTTCTTCAAAAGTTCATACACCATAAGCGATGAAGTTATTTGAAACTACTTTTGTAGAAGTAAAGGCTATAGAGACATTTCTTTAGAGCGTCTTCTCCAGCATTAATGAATCTGAAGCATATGCAAATTCATTTTAATTAGAAAACATACGAAGTTCCTACTACTAAAAAAGTACTAAATTGCATTTGAATAGGTAAAATCAGTGCAATTTGGAGTTGTCATTAAGGACCTAAGCAAACATGGACGGCATTTAATACAGATCCCATAATAAATAATTATACCTATGACTCAATTATCTAACACAATAACGGACAAATTACTCTGTTATTTGTGTCTTATAGCCTTTTTATTTTTAATAAAAAAAAGCTACGGTAGATGTCGCTGCCAAAAAAAGCAATCAGCTGATCAACTTTTTATGAAAAGCAAAAACAAAAATGTAGAACAGCTGATCGATTATCGAGTAGCCGTCAGTGTAAAAGGCAAAAAAGGGTTTCTCAAAAAAAATTTTGATTGATCAATTAATTTGGCTGTCTAAAAACGCTATTAAAGAAACTACAATCCAGTCCGAAGAATTATTGTCAGATATGAAATGAAGATATTCTACAAAATTGAATCTGGTGTAGAATATAGTTCAGTTACGAAGGAATGAAATGTTGCTAGGGAGTTTTTATTCACAGAGAGGAGATTTTGAGCATGAAGAACAAATAGTTCTCTCAGAGTCTTTACAAGTAACTTATGAGTAAATGAGAGATTTTTAGAGTATTTTCTGATTGATAAAAATTTATTATAAGGGGTTTAGATCAACTGACAAACCAAACTCAGATAATAATTAAAATGTAGTCCGATAAATGACAAAGGGACACTGATAATCGAAACTTTAAGGCTCAAAATGAGATAATGCAATTGTAATAACATCAAACAGTTTTATTTCGAGAACTCTTCTTCTTCCACATATATTTTTATATCATAATAGTTCATAATACTTATTAGTTTAAAAAATAAAGCCTATCTCTCTCACTAACTCTCATTTATAAGCCCCTTTAATCCCACAAAAAATCCGGTTTGTAAACTCCAATGGACATTTCTTAAAGCATTTCAAGGTAACCAGAATGCAAAGGCAACTATTTATTATTATTAAAATTGTAAAATTGTATATGTATGTATAACTAACCAACTGACTTTATATGATATATAGATATTGATACTGATCGATCATGCATATCGCTATGTTCACCACTGCAAGCGGGAACAAATATATATACACACTTGGATATAAATAAATCAAATATACTACTTTCTAAGATTTTAATGCAGCATTTGAAATTGTTACAAACTAAAACGTACATAAATATAAAATAATAAAAGAAATATAATTAAATTGCCAAAAATAAGGAGATTATGTGTAATTTTTTGGTTGAGATATCAAGGGGTGAGTTTAATTGTTTTAATCTTGGAAATCAAACAGGATTCAGTTCAGTCACAATATATGTATATACCTATCAATAAGAGACTAACCAATCTTCTAAGAATCATGCAACCAAAGTACTTTTGGTTGAGTTCATTTTCCAAAATCACAGAATACTAAGCCTTACCTCAGGTAGGGTTTTAGCGATGTTCGACGTTGCTGGGGGACAAGTTCATGTAATATTATATCGATAAGACTTTAGTATCACCCATAGATGGTTTATCGTCGGTTTTCAAGTAAGCTGATATAAAATGCTTGACATTACTCAGCCCTATTTTGAAAATTGCACCCACCTAGTGTTCGTATTTTAATGAACGCATCAGTTATGACTAACTTCAAGATTTGGCGACCATGGATTCTACCTTTTGTTTTAGAAAAAAACCGTTAAATATGACGAAGGAACTTTGAAGAACCGATTGCAATGGGAGCCCTGGAGCTTGGACTAGCAAATAGAAGGGTCACTTATATAGTTCGGATTTATTTTGCTGTTGGTATTGTGGTTAAGCCAAGAAGAATGTACTATGAACTCATCTGGAAATTGAAGGCATAGCTTTTGCCTTCGGCTAAAGAGACTCTAAATATTAGATTACACGTGGTCGATATTAATAAAACCTTCTTTCGAAATATGAAACCAATATATATATATATATATATATTTGGCGTAGAAACCGCTTTAAGCGATTATAGCCGAATCCACCAGAGCGCGCCACTCGTTCATCCTTTTTGCTTTTTGGCGCCAACTGGATACACCAAGTGAAGCCAGGTCACTTTGCACTTGGTCTTTCCACCGGAGTGGAGGTCGTCCTCTTCCGCGGCTTCCTCCAGCAGGTACTGCATCGAACATTTTCAGAGCTGGAGTGTTTTCATCCATTCGTACAACATGACCTAGCCAGCTTAGCCGCTGTCTTTTTATTCGCTGATCTATGTCAATGTCGTCGTATAAATTGTACAGCTCATCGTTCCATCTTCTGCGGTTTTCGCCGTTGCCAACGTGCAGAGGACCATAAATCTTACGCAAAACCTTTCTCTCGAAAACCGCAAGAGTCGTCTAATCGGATGTTGTCATCGTCCACGATTCGGCGCCATACATCAGGACGGGAATAATGAGCGACTTGTAGAGTTTGATTTTTTGTTCGCCGAGAGAGGACTTTACTTTTCAATTGCCTACTTAGTCCAAAGTAACACCTGTTGGCAAGAGTGATTCTGCATTGGATTTCAAGGCTGACATTGTTAGTGTTGTTAACGCTGGTTCCCAAGTGGACGAAACTATCTACAACTTCAAAGTTATGACTGTCAACAGTGACGTGGAAGCCAAGACGCGAGTGCGCTGACTGTTTGTTTGATGACAGGAGATATTTCGTCTTGTCCTCATTCACCACCAGACCCATACGCTTCGCTTCTTTATCTAGTCTGGAAAAAGAAGAACAAACGGCGCGGTTGTTGCTTCCGATGATATCAATATCATCGGCATACGCCAGCAGCTGTACACTCTTGTAGAAGATTGTACTGGCTCTATTTAGCTCTACAGCTCGTATTATTTTTTCCAGTAATAGATTGAAGAAGTCGCATGATAGTGAATCACCCTGTATGAAGCCTCGTTTGGTATTGAACTGCTCCGAAAGGTCCTTCCGATCCTGATGGAGCTTTTGGTGTTGCTTAACGTCAATTTACACAGCCGTATTAGTTTTGCGGGGATACCAAATTCAGACATCGCGGCGTAAAGGCAACTCCTTTTCGTGCTGTCGAAAGCAGCTTTAAAATCGACAAAAAGGTGGTGTGTGTCGATCCTCTTTTCTCGGGTCTTTTCCAAGATTTGGCGCATGGTGAATATCTGGTCAGTTGTCGATTTTCCAGGTCTAAAGCCACACTGATAAGGTCCAATCAGTTCGTTGACGGTGGGCTTTAGTCTTTCACACAATACGCTCGACAAAACCTTATCGTCATCGATTGGGGAATCGGGTTCGCCATCAATAGAGCGAGATTTTATATGATCTTTCTACATCCAGAGAAAAAAATAATGAAATCTTAAACCCTACAAAATTATCTATCAATTATTATCTATTATCCAGACTGGACTTAAGCAGCTTGTATTATACGACATATTTTATTTTTGCTCTTAACCGTTTCCGACTCCTATTTAGCTATTATGTTGGACAGCAGTGTCACTCTGTGTTTTGAATATGTTTTAGAAAACAAAATCTGGCAAAGTGAAGAACCCAACAACTCTAGAATGTTGATAAAGCAGTTGATGAAGTTACAACTCTACAATTGTTGGATACAATTAAAAACCACTGCTTTATCAAATTGAGCAACTCTGAAAGAGACGACCACTTTTCTACAAGGAGACTAGAAACTATAAAAACCGACATATTCTACACGAAATTTGCTACAAGTTTTCATGACGACATCTAGCGACGGTTTTGTTTTGTTTCACATTTCGGTCGTAAATTTAGGGGCGTCGCTGTTGTCTTAATAAACCTAACTACTCACCGGAAGACGTCGCATACGTCAATTCTCTTATCACTATTGACCGCTGAGAGATGCGTAGGGTTCTGAAATTACCGTTAGATGACTCGAGTAAATATGGATGTAGTTCAAGAAATGAATATGGAAATCTCTCCAATTGTTATAGGTCAGGGATTTGTTGATAAGACAGTATACGCGGCGAAAAAGTATTACAGGGCGATTCATATCGAGAATAATATTATTTAAAAGTTTAGAAAGTAGAGAAATAAATGGATAGATAAGTTTATACAGCAGATAAAAAATAATTTAAAAAAATCTTGTAAATATGGAAATAAAAACTAGAAATATAAAACTGCTTAGAGTGGTAAAATTTATTTGGACAGGTTAGTCTGACCTACCACACTTAGACCAGTATGGCCTTAAGCGATACCAAATGGAGTGCCGTCACGTGTCACGGATGGATGTCAGCGCTTGATGCTGATTTTAAGAGATAATGAGGCCTCTCTAACGATATTTCCTCCAACTTATCGTACTGTGAGGCCCTAAATACCTGAAGCATTGTCTTGCTAAGGCAATTTTTTTCTAAATGAAAATGAAAGAGCTACGTCTTCACCTTCTTAAATATAACCTTTATTAAATTAATAATAGCTTAAACAAATATGGTTGTCAAACATACCTACATATATACATATACAGTAAGTACATGTAGACCTTACCATTAGCATTCATCGGCATTGGCACTATAAATATCTACATTGCATGCATTTGACATTTGTATGCTTAACTTGAATAAACATAAGTCAGCAAATGTCGGCGGAGATGCCGTGCGCTGTAGACAACAAAAACCAAAGCAAAGACAGTAGTCAGTCACCGAACTTATCGCCAATGCTCGCACAGCTCAACAACAATTGACTTGATTCATGTTTACTTACTTGGCGTAGGTCCAAAGCGGGTCAAATTTATGCAACAGCAATGAAGAACATAGCCGACTCACACTTGCCCACTCTTCACAACTCCAACATGAGGATAGACTAGCTACCTAGCCGCAACTGATTGCCTGACTTGGCTGCCGTGAAATGGCGACACGAGCCATTCGTTAGCAGGATGTGAAGACCGACGACAACGACAACTACAATAACTACACTGTACAACAATAGTTGATCAAATGGGCAATGAAGATAGATAGGCAGACGGACAGACAGGAAAGAATAACACTAAACAGTTACTGTGATTTTTGTGGCGCTTCCGTTTGGCGACAATATTGTTGCATGCAGCAGATTGCTATGGAGGCGAAGCGAGCGGAGCGCGATAAAATCATTAATAAATTATGAAGATAGTTCACATATGTGAAATGCTTATGCCTGTTATTATTGTTACAACAACAAAATTGTTAAAAAAATATTTCTCAGAGAGTTTTACGGCATCTTCCGGAGGTGGCCGTCTTTGGACGAACATAAAAGCAAACCGGAACGGCTAGTTTCGCGATACTCACGTAGATAAGTACAACTCACTCTGTTAAGCGAGTAGCCAATCGCACAATCAACTCGTATAAATCAAATAATTTTTGGTTTAAGGATTTGAATTCAACTGAGGTCCATTATAAAAACATTAACCAATTCACTTTGTTAAGCGAGTAGCCAATCGAACAATCAACTAGTATAAAACAAATAATTTTTGTTTTCAAATTTGAAATTAACTGAGGTTAATCATTAAAAAATTTTACCCGATATTGTAAAGCCAGATGGTTCTTGATTCTGAGGTTAGAAAATAAACTTTTTCGCATAAATCTCTTGTAGTACTGTCTCGAGGACTTAAAACTAATGAATCTCATTCTTTCCATACACTAATTCCCTGAAAGATTGTGAGAATGGGAATTGTCAAAACAAGCATCTTAAGGACCACCAAGTGGACCTGAGGCGGAATGACAATTAAGAAAAGACGACCCGCTAACAATGTCTGAAAATGTTTTTATGAACCCGAAATATTGGATATTTGGACAAATTTCGAAGATATATAGTTAATAATCGTGGCAGACGATGTGACCTCGCTGAGTGAACGGAAATGACTATTAGATAGACCCAATGTTTTATAGTAATGTATCAAAATCTGAAATATCGTTTTTTATGGGTTTCGTCTAAATCACCACTTTTCCTCGAATAGGAAGAATACTATACCGTTGTCGGATTTTCATATCCAACGGTGTACGAAGTCGGTCTATAATTATAAGAGACTCAAAAATATAAAAACGCTTTTCTCAACATCGAGTCTCGCCATATTTTTAGGCTTTATTTAAGAGCAACTTATGTACTTTAAGATCTCAAGAATGACCTGAAAGTACATCGATATACGAGTAACCCACTATAACCTAAGCCTGCGCACGTAGTCTATCAAATCGACGAATTCTATTGCTCTAACGGAGTACATTGCAAATTTCTCTCTACATGTATGTAAATCAATTTGTTTTTATTATGATTTAGTTTTATGTGCCTTCAGAAAAACAGTTATACTCTCACTTTGATAATATTTTACCAAATTTTTTTATTTTTTTTTTCAATTTTTATTTAGTATTTTTTCACGCACGCTGTGGCAATTTTGTATATTTTTTGGTAATTTTTCTATCCACTATCCACCTTAACGACCGCAAACATCAACAAATTTTTACTTTTTATGGCGTTACTATTTTTATTTTTGGTTGGTAGTTTTTGCGCTTTCGAAATAGACAGCAAAAGTTGCGAAACATTTTATGAAGCGTAAATTTGTAATGTTTGCGCTGTTGTGGAATTTTTTGGCGCAGCATTCCCCCCTGTGAATCGTACTGTTGCAATGTGTTCTTTTATTTTTTTAAAGGTTTTTTTGGAATCAAAAGTTGTTGTTTATTTGTTGGATGAGGAATCAAGCAGGCGGCAGGTGAATTGCAGTTAAATTTGCTATACATCTGTAGGTGCAGATATAAGGAAGTTTATAGTGAGATCCCATTAAAAATAGACGAGTTTGATTATTTGGCAAAATCTAATAAGCCGGATTGTGGATAAACTTAAACTTATAGTTTGTGCAGATCCAATGCAATTCTGTCGTTGATTCCGTTTGAGAGTATTATTGAAAACTGAGGTCAAATTGAAACTTTGGTAGCTTTGAACCAGTTGTTCCAAAAACCTCTAATTTCAACGATAAATATCTTATATGATCGCCTGAGGTTAAATCACCTTCGGCAAACTCAGGGAATCATCGCGATTTTGGTGTTCCGTTAGGAGAATTTAGATGCCACAAAGTACAGTTGAAAATGTCTAAATGAGATGCTCTGCAGTTGTGGAGATCTACCACTTGACCTGATCTAACTTAACCTGACTTATGTTCACGCGAAATGATCACAGTAAACGATGAATGGACAAAGTATGGCAAAATCTGACTTTATGACGGAAACTACAGTGATCTCGTGAGCAGACTTCAACTTTTGGTCAGAAAAATATCAATTGTTGAGAGTGGCAACTCACCAGAACACGAATTAGAGTGTGGTTCCTCTAAAACTAGCTGATCTACAACAAGTTTTGGTAGAAGCAAATAATAATGGAACCAAAGATATATAATATTTCTCAAGGAACCCAGATAGTTTGATAATATTAGTACGAAGAGAAAAAGCTCGAATATAAGTAACAAAGCTGAGGTAGTGGAACTAAATATTAAAACGGAGGATTCAAGATACTCTAAACTAACCAAAGTACCATTTGAGAAAGGTTTTATTATCTTTTTCCAAAAGCTAATCCATTCGTGTGGTGTTTGGGAAGAATACTTTTCCACAAGCTTTAGAGAGCTTTATGATTTAATAATGATACATATCGTATAAGACGGAATCGAGAATTCCAGGAATTTCGGAAAGATATCTCACATTGTTCAAAGAAGCTAAGGGTTGGAGATATGCAGCTGAGGAAGACATGGATGTACTTATTTGAAATGCATACCACAGGTGAAGCTATGAAAAGATGAAGTCGAAGTATGGACCTGTTGAAATTACTCAGCCAGTTAACTCATGAAAAAGGAAAAAATATAAGAAGAAGAATGCCGAAAATTGTTATCTTCTTTTCGTTTTGTAAAATATGAAATTACATTTCGTAATTGAAGCTTTCAAGAACTTGAAAGCTCAAATGAAGTTAACTTTTTAGTTTTTTTCAGGGATTGCCAACTTTTGCATATTTAATAATCAATTTCTAAAGGCTACCAACTTTTAGCTATAAAATTTTGTTAGGTCACAACAACTTTATTAAATTTTATAGCTTGCCACATTTATTCATTCATTCGTTCTTCGGTGCATTGCCCTTAATAGATCAACGAAACCTTTTGACTTATTAAATCAACTCACTAAATTGCGAATTTGTGCAGAAGTTGTAGAATACGGAAAGACTTAGCTAGTAGTCAACTGAAGACAAACTTAGTCTTACAGGCGCCCAATGATAGAAAGCAGTTTGAGCTATGTGTCTGTATTTATGTTTCTATAAACGAAGTTTCGATGGCAATTGCACAGGTAAATAAATAAATAAGTACGAAGAATTCTACTACAACTAAATAAGACATCGCGGCTAATGTGTGTATCAGTACGAAGAAGAAGAAGCAGCAGCAAGAAGTAAGTTATACTAAGAATATGATGTAACGCTCTTAGCATAATCAAAAGGAAATTGAAAAGCAACTCTAATAAATAGAAGAAGTAACTAACGGCAGCGGCTAGTAGACCAAAAATGGAATGGTGTGGCAACATGAATGGGCCAGCGAATTGTTGTATGTTTATGTGTGTGTGTGTGTGTCAAGTGGCGCGCGCGATGTCTGAGGAGCAACTTTTTCTTAAAAATTCTCAAATAGAAATAAGCATAATAAGTGAATGTTCTTTGAATCGCATCTTATTTCAGCTGCACTTGGTTGCATGAAAGTAAAATGAAGCAACGCTGTAGGCAACATGCACTTAGATAATTCAAGGGGTAGTTGCAATTTTTTGCACAGTACAAGCTAGGCGAGTAGCTAAATATTGAAGCGCACTGAAGCGGGATGTGAAACACGAATACTTGCGGTGTTATGTTACATGTGTGTAGTTACATATAATAAATAAGATATATGCTTATTTACGAGGGTAGTTTGCAAAATCAAGCGAGGTTAAGAAATATCCCATAACCCAAACTCTTTCTGAAAGTACCGACTGAGCTCCAGTTTCCGGTAAAATTAATTTTAGCACTTGTTTCATGGATACGTCTTAAAAATCTTCGACGAAATACTGAAAAATTATATTATATCAACTATGTACATAAAGGTCTGGAGAAGAGCGGAGAACTGCGTTTAATATTGGGAGATTATTTTACGTCTTCATTATCCTCCTATTAGTGGGTGAAACAATAGTAGTTTTGCGTATTAGACTAGAACAGAGTCAGATAAGAATCTAGATCATCAAGAACTCTGCCTTGGATACCTTCAAAGCCATATGTACATCCGCATCGGAACCAATTTGAAAGTGTCTAAGCTATGGATTCATGGTCCTCAATAAGAACCAAAACTACTCTTCAAACTGAAAGTAACTGAATCTTCTGTAAACTTTTTTGGGAAATATCTCCTTCAGGCCCCGACCAATAACAAGACCATCAGGTATACAATAACCGCAATAAGTCAAAGGAAGAAATACGCCGCAGATATAGAAAATGAAATCAAACAATCTTTAACACTGCCTTATCGCTCGTTCGACATTATTGATCTGATGTGGTTCCGATTTCTCTTACTCAATAAAGGTAAGGCTTCAAGAATCATCTAATACTGAAATCATATCCAAGGCACTAAAAAAAATTGGGTATACTTAAAGTTAATGGTATGTTCTTCAGCCATAAGGTTTAGGTTAGGGACAGTCGCAGAGAATCTCACTTAGACAGATTCGAGAGTTCTTAATTCGGATAATGTCGATTCCAGTCACTTCACTGGATTCGCCGAAGATGTCGCTTCCGAGTTGCTTTAACCTGAGTCTGGCGAATGCTGGACATTGAAGGAAGAAGTGCTTGGATGATTCCCCTTCGCCTTCCTCATTAAAGTTTAAATTCGAAGCATTTCGAAGAAGCTCAAAACC
Source organism: Zeugodacus cucurbitae (assembly GCF_028554725.1). Classification (NCBI taxonomy): domain Eukaryota; kingdom Metazoa; phylum Arthropoda; class Insecta; order Diptera; family Tephritidae; genus Zeugodacus; species Zeugodacus cucurbitae. The sequence continues at coordinate 66,949,666 of NC_071668.1, read as the reverse complement.
CTGGAGTTTAGAAAAAAATAGAAACCGTCCCAGATATACCTGAATTAAAAAAAAAAATCCAATGCAATTTCAGTTGAACAGTTGAAGACATATTTACGATTATATTGAGTTCAAAGCACTCCAGTTCCTAAGGAACAGACGAACATCCAGTCCATTAATATACTTGCAGATCTAGCTTCCATTTCAAAGGCCAGGAACCGATGTTTAGTACTGTTAGATGTTATCGTCAATATAAATAGTTATTTAGACTTTTGATACTTTACAATTTTTGGAAAAAAAAGACGCAGTCCTCTCTCTCTATAAGATTGATAGCTAGTCTACTCGCACCTCTGCTTTTGTAAAGTCACCTAGCTCCGCAGATATTGTCTCTAAAATCTAATGGGTATGAGAGAAACGGATAATAAAATCATGTGAGGAGGCTAGGACAGCATATTCTTATTACCAATTCTAACAATCTGGTTATTGCGTTTGAGAAGAGGGATCGGACTTAAAATGTCTTTGAGAGGAATAAGTGCAGCGCATTTTCAAGATGGCGTGGAAGACGTGCTTCAAAATAGTGTTTGGACTTCTTTAACCTCAATCTGGATGAAGCTCTACACTGTCTAGAGTTCATTCTCGAAAATCCGTTGTATAGTATAGACAAGAAGTCAGAGCAAACCCTCTGAGTGAGACATAAACAATGGCTCGGTGGATTTACTCGTCAACGAATACTGCCGAAAGAGATCGTTCTGAGAATCGCTGAGAAGGTAAAAGTAAATACTACTCTGAAATATATACTCTTTGCCAAAAAATATTCCCCGAAATATCACTGGATTCCAAAACAACCCTCGTATACACGACTAAAGCGCACAAAACCCAAACAAAGCTAAGCATAATGCGAAAGTTGGCCCATATCTACAAACCTACATATACTTAAGTATAATTGAATGAGCGTGGCAAAGGCACCGCTCTATTCTCATCTCACAGCATATAGTCTCTGCATGTATGTGTGTTAACTCCTTCCCACATATTGTGTTGGCCAACTTATGCCGCCTGTTGAAGGATTAAGTGCCAGCATGCATTGTCCATACACCAAACACCAACACACATACACACCTACTCGTGTCAACATATGGAAACCACTATATATCCATGGATATGCGTGCAACACGAGCACTGTGGAAGCACTTCATTAAAAGAGGTGAACAACAAAGAGGCAACTTGTTGTACTACTTTTGAAGTGTGAAATGTTACACCTCATAGAAGTGTGGCACGTCATGTGGCGCCATAGAGAGGACGTCAATTAGTGGTACAAGCACTCCTGGGTACATATGTACGTATGTACGTATTCTGGTATGAAATCAAATATATCTAATTGTAATTAAATATATGCTATTTGAAACCACTTAAAGCGATTGTTAATTATGGTTCGGGAGAGAATAAAGTGCCTCGTACTTTTCTTGATTAAGGCTTGCGGGTTACTGGGCCTTGAAACCTTTTGTCTAGACCCCCGAATCGAGATTAGACTTTATTAGGTAGGGTAGATCTTGAACACAATATGGAGTGGAAAGTGAGTAAAAGAGAGTGGGGAGGAGTATGGAAAACAGAAACAGAAAGAGAGAAATATGTTGAGAGGGAGAATAAAAGGAGACAGACAAAGAGAGGAAGAGAGAGAGAGATGGAGACAGTGAGATTGAAAGAGAAAAAGAATATTGGCGTTGAGTCGTTGGAAACAGTTTGATGTAAATGAAATTCGTAGATGATATACTGCACAGAATCAATTAGTCAGTTTATAGACATGGTTAGGTTCTGTATTTAAGGAATTGGATCTAAATCAGAATAGATTAAGAATACGACACATAAGAATACCCAGTTCTGTAAAATATTTAAGACGTACGTCCAGTAAGGACCCAACAAGCTTTGACCCAGTTGACGTTGAAAAAATGTGAGGGAACACAAAACGACTCTCCATAGATTATTTTTCTTCTTGACTGGCGTAGACACCGCTTACGCGGTTATAGCCGAGTTCACAAGAGCGCACCACGCATCTCTTCTTTCAGTTTTAAGAGCTTTCAGTTATGAGAGCTAAGGGATGCTGACTTTTACGAGATCACAACTCCTTATTGGAATGAAAAATACAGGAATATATTGGACTTTGACGGATTACTTAGCAAAGTCTTTATGCTGAAAGAAGAGAACTTCGAATTATTTTAAGAAGATTCCTTTGAAATTGTACCTAAAATTGAGCATGATGATCTTGCCTCATTAAGAGTGATATACCGAATTCCATACTTTTTTCGGAATATTGAACACTAACTTCGTAACTCCATTGTAAAGACAATTTAAACATATTAATTATACTAATTTTGATGGGATCTTGTCAGCTTTAGAGTCACCGAAGCAGAAGTTGTCCAAAAACAGGTTTCATACCAGAAATATTTATGGAACGTGGACTTCCGAAGAATAAAAAAACCACCTTAATGAAGAAAATTTTAAAGAATTATGAACCAATATTGCAATAAAAATATATACTAATTAAGTTTCAACGTTAGAATAGTCTATTCTTGGTATATCAACTATTCGGAACTAGGAGAACTGTGTCGGATCTATTGTATCAGTATATAAACAGACCTTCCTATGGACCAAAATTTCTTCTAATATAAACGGTGATTAATTTTATTTAAAAATTTAATAAATTAAATATTTCATCTATTGGGTCATCATTGAGACTAGACTTTTATGAACAGGAACTATCGTTAAAGGGGGATGGGGTCATATGTAGAAGTTCACGCAAGTGAGAAAAGTTTCTGATTGCCATTCACTTGGGAGTGGCCAGGAACGATTCTTTCGCATATGACTCAAGCAGCTCGCGACTTCCGGTTTTAGACCAAGTATCCCCTAGGTAGCTAACAGACATCCATTTGGAGGCGAGCTAAAGTGAGAAGGCGAAGCCCGCTTCTGCGGTTGTGCGTAGGGTTTGGGACCCACCACATAAAAAAACCTCCCCAATGAAAAAACAATCAGAGCCTCGGAAGAGGAACCCACTTTTGATCAAACTCTACAAGTCGCTCATTATTCTCGTTCTGATGTATGGCGCCGAAGCGTGGACGATGACAACATCCATTGAGATGACTCTTGGGGTTTTCGAGAGAAAGGTTTTGCGTAAGATTTATGGTCCTCTGAAGACATGAAAAGACAGCGGCTACGCTGGCTAGGTCATGTTGTACGAATGGATGAAAACACTCCAGCTCTGAAAGTGTTCGATGCAGTACCCGCTGGAGGAAGCCGCTGAAGAGGACGACCTCCACTTCGGTGGAAAGCCCAAGTACTTGTGACTGGTGGTGTTTCCAGTTGGCGCCAAAAAGCAAAAAGGAGGAACGAGTGGCGCTCTGGTGGACTCGGTTATAATCGCTTATATATAACTATCTTTAAATATAAAAATACTTCTTTGAGACATTTATAACTACTAAATACAAAGGAGATTGTTCCAAACTTAACAAGTCCAACAGTTTCTATTAGAAAATCCACCGGAGTATATTCACTAAAGTCCTTTACAGTATCACAGCGTCGAATTTCAAGGTCAATGGATCAATTCACGTATAATTGTGCCCTGATTATACAACTTTATGTCCAACAGTTATCTGGGTTGAAGGTACAAGTGGTTGCATACGTTCTAAACATGTTTCTTAATCCAAAATATCGATTTAGAATGAGTCGCTAAGTAACAGTAAAGCAAATCATTTAAATTCTATCATTTCTAAGCTAGACTGGGAAGCCTGATTCTACTATTTTCACTCCGCACTAATTTCGCATACATGCACGCAACTCTCACTTTAGTATATACTTCTGACCCAACTTTGTGCATGACTAATAATTGCAAATTTATTGCTGGCCACACGCCTCTCAAGCCATACGAGTGCGAGGGCGCGTCTAGTACACGATGTTATATCGCAGAGTAACAGAGAGCTACATACAGACGCATATGTGGAACTTATGACTCTGAGGTGGCGCTTTGCAATGGGAATAGTATAAACAAAGCGTGCAAATTGTGGGTTAAAACGCGAAAAAGTGGGAAAATGTAAAAAAAAAGATGAAAGAAAAATATTTTTTTTTTCGAAACAAAAATGCTGACATAATAAATTTCGAAAAGTGGATTAAAAAATTTAGCAAACCTCCAAACTCTAACAACACATGCAAATCAAGGCAGCAAGAGAAGTGTGAATGGGTAAAAAATAAATATATTGAAAAGAGTGCGAAGAGTAATAGTAAAGCGTAAAAATTAGTGTAAAAATGTTTATTCCCACGCTGAAGTGATTTTTTCAATTTTTTTTTATATTTTTTTACAACTTTACTACAACTATTTCGCACGAAATTTCGGCTATGTGGTATAAATTGTAGTTAAAGGGAGTAAATAAAAATTGTTGGAATATCTAAGCGTGAAATCTTTTCGGTGGGCGTGCGAATAAAACAATTTTCAACACATTTCACCCGAGGCATACAAATAAAGCAACATTGTATACACACCCATGTACATATGTAATCCACCAGAAGTTAAAAAAAAAAATGAAAATTTACGCCAACTAAAGAATGAAATTTCAATACTCACATGTGTATGTGTGTTTAACTAAGACATTTACTCGGAGATGGGTGTGTTTTAGTTAACGTGTTGCATACTTTATGGCGCACAGAAGGTCAAACTTGGTATCAATTTCAGCAAACTCACAGTGGGAAGCCTGAAAATAATAAAAGGAAAATAAAATTTCAGTTTCAGTATAAAGTATTAAAAAAAAAAACAAATTATGTAAAACAGTGTTGCCACACTTCTCATTTTATATAAATCTTAACACTTTATTACTCAATACTCTACTTTACAACTCTAACTTATAGCTTGTTTACACTTTACTCGGCAACTCTCTCCTTAGAATTGTCCTCACTCGACAACTCTCTTATCAGAACTGTGTCTTGCTGCCAGTCCGACAGCCCTTATATAGTCGATTGTTAGCATGTTATCGTCACTCGAACATTCTGGCAACTACAAATATCGATGTCTAGATAGATCAGGAAAGTTATCGATTTCGATTGTCAATTACAGTTTGTTCTGGTGCCATTTTCGCTACAGCATCTAACCTTCCATCCAGAGCCGATATTTGAGCGATTTTAATCGGATCCCTCTGTAGCTTCCAGTAGGTTAGCGCTACATGATATTTGCAACAACGCAGCTCACTCTCCTACGTTTCGGAGAAGTGAAACGCGCACTAAAAAAATGGAAATCTTGCTGAGGTTGTGGTGGAGGGAACATAGTTGAGGTCAATCAAAGGTGAAGAGTAAGTGATTCCAGTAGGGAACATTGATCGTCAAAACTTTTTCGAAGACCGGAGTTCAGCTGACGTCTAATGACAGCAAGTTGTAGACGACTCGGCCTTGCGTGAGCTCAGTGAGTGCTTGGCCAATAACCCGAGTTATTCCTTAGGATAAAAGGACTAGGATATTAGAACTAAAGCTCATCTTATTGCGGTTGTGGACGTTATTTGTCAAAGGAAGACTAGCTGAAAAAAATATCGGCACTTTCTTTTGAACTGCTTTCGCATTACTGTGATTGAAATATTTTAGGTTGGCAAATATCTCCCTTCCGTTTTTTTGCTCTTTACTCAATGCTTTATAAAAAGTGTTACAGTGATCGGATTAGTTAAAATATGCGTCGCTTCGTTCGATAATCTGTTTACTTCTAGCCGGCAACTTCATAGTACCCCCCTCTTTATTTGCGAAGAACTCGGACAGCCACTTTTCACAAGCTTTTTGAGTTCATCTTACCACCAAGGGCGTTCGCCATGGACAGGAACAGGTGGTACTCAATTAGCGCTATGTACGGGCGATGTGGTGGATGCGATAAAACTTCCCATCCAAGCTCATGTAGCTTCTGAAGAGTCACCAACGAAATGTGTGGTGTGACATTGTCCTGGAGGAACACTGCACCCTTCCTGTTGGCCAATTCTGGACGCTTCTGCTCGATCGCCTGCTTCAAGCGGTCCAGTTGTTCGCAGTAAATGGTAGAATTAAGCGTTTGGTCATGTAGGGGCAGCTCATAGTGGATGATTCCCTTCCAGTCCCACCAAACACACAGTAAAACCTTCCTGGCCGTCAATCCAGGCTTCTCCACTGTTTGGGACGATTCGCCGGACTTCGTCCACGGCCGTATTCGATTGATATTGTCGTATGTGATCCATTTTTCGTCGCCAGTCACCATCTGCTTCGAAAATAAGTCGAGTTCGTTCCGTTTCAGCAGCATATCGCAGGCGTTGATTCTGTCCAGAAGGTTTTATTTGTGTCAAATCAATTCAACCTTCTGCAGATGATGGTTTGGTGACTAACTTCCATCTTCTTGGCGATGTCACTAGATGCCACACATCGGTCTAACTCGATGTTTTCCATGATTTGATCGGTATTCGTCGTCACAAGTCTTCCGCCGGCTGGCTTATCCATGGTGTAATTTTCACCCGCTCTGAATCATCGAAACCATTCCTCCACAGTTCGAAGTAATAGAGTACCATCCCCCCAAAACACCATTAATCTCACGGAACGTTTCTCTAGCGGATTTGCTTTTAACGAAGGAAAACTTTGAAATAGCACGAATTTGCTGGAATCGATATTGGCAGTCTCAACCAATTCGTGTTAGGCTCAAAGCCCTACGTCGATGCCTGAGGGTCTTCAACTGTCAAAGAGGGATCTCCATGACCCTCAGCGCGAGGTCGAATGTCGAAAACTTATCTTATCTAAGTTGATACATAATTTCTACCAACAAGTTCAAGTCGACTAAGTTTTTCGAGTACTATCACTAAACCGAAGTTGAAAATTTGCTGCGCGCACAGAAGCCTTTATATCAAAATTTAAAGTATTTTTGTAAAAAAAAAAAATCCACAACTCATCGAATACACACTCACTAAACATAAAAGTGAAAATATTTGAATAAAAATTGGCATGCCGTACGCCAGAGCGTAAGAGTGTTCGCCTGCATTTGTTATGCTTCGCTAAGCCAGTCACCTCAAGCGGACTTTGGGTGCGCAAAGCATAACATAGCAGGCGTAAATTGAAATTGCGGCACGCAAGAAGTGATAATAAAAAAATAAAGGAGTATGCTGAAAATAGGCAGAAACAAAATATCAAAAGTATGCCGCTAACACATTCATAACTATCAATGCGCGTTGAAAAGTGACATTCGTGTGCCAGAGTGACTTGCGTAAATGACTACAAAGTGCGTGGAATGCATACAAATTATGTAGAGGCAGATTTGAAGAAAAAATAGAGGAAGAAGATGAAGAAGGAGAAGTAGAGGTAGAAGGAGGAGAAGATGAAGTATAATATTTACTTATATACCCAAGGAGCTTGCGAAGTACTTGACAGAATAGGGTGATATGTAGGCAAAGCAACACGCTTATAAATATTTGAATGCCTAAAAATAATCACACATAAACACTCAAATGTATCTAATATAAAAAAAAATATCATTGAAATTCCAAACAGCACATGTTTGCTTACATTCTCGAGATTATCTTAGAAAATTCTATGTAATAAGTTAAAAAATGGCTAATGCATGCTATGGAATAGTTGTAACAAAACAACAAAAAAATTTCTATATAAAAAGCAACAATGTAACCTTATTTTTGTTATTGTTGTTGTTATTTTTTTGTCATTTTCTTATCTGAATGGCTGTAAGCCAATAAATGTATACAAGTAAGTATATTTGTAATACCAGCTTTAAGCACGTCACACACGTGCAAAATTCGCAACAACATGTAAGCCGTACAACAACAACAACGCAGTGTAGAAAAAATTAATTATCATCTTTTAACCATTTTCGGCAACAAAAGGATAATGTTGCAAAGCAAACGCCTACCACTAGCAAAGCAAATATAACGGTACATACATAGATATATGCCGACTTACGAGTCATGGCAAGTATCTGCGCATGTGTCTGTGTGTTGGTGAAATTGCAAAATCATTAAAAATGCAAAGCATAATTTCTTTATGGCTTTATGTTGAGTGCCAAGTGTCGCCGAAAGCCTGAAGGAGAACCGCAATCATGGTTGTAGTCATTGTACGAGGGCTGCTCTTGTGGGGAGCACATAGATATATTAGGGTGGTATTTAAAAATATCAAAAAATTTCATAATTGAATTTTTGAGCCAATTTGAGGTGTTTAAAACAAGTCTCAGTTGAAAAAAATATAGAGTTTATGAATTTTTATATTTTTTTAAAACTGCATCGTTAAAGCTCCGTTTTCTCGAAAAAGTTCGAAAATTCAAAAATATTTCATTTTTTACATCCACAATACATTATTTAGTGAATCGTTAAAGACAGTTATATTAATTTGATCGATTTGAATATATCACAGTGTGGCACTCAAGGGTTAAGGTTCAGAAGTCTTCATGTATGCTCGAAATTTTGAAAATATTTAATATTTTACATTCGAAATGCAGTATTTAGTCTATGGTTAAAGAATATTTATAGTAACTTAATAAATTTGAATACATCTAAGTGTGTCACTCAAGGGTTAAGGTTCAGAATTATCAAAGAATGCTTGAAAATTTGATATTTTTTCTTATCATTTATTCAAAATCCATATTTTAGACAAACGTTAAAGGTCGGTTATGACAATTTAACACATTTCAGTATTTTCAGGACGTATCACTCAAGGGTTAAAGTTCAGATTTCTCCATGAAAACTCGAGAATTTTAAAATATATCGTACTTTACATTCCAGCTACATTCTCTAATCAATGGTTAAAGGACAGTTATAGCAATCAAATAGATTTGAATATATCAAAGTGTGGCACTTAAGGGTTAAAGGTGGGTTTTCTCGAAGAAAGATTGAAACTGTTAATATTTTTCCAATCTGGTATTCAAAATCGATACTTTAGATAAATATTAAAGGTTGGTTATCGTAACCTAACTCATTTCAGTAATTTCAGGCGTGTCACTCAAGGGTTAAAGTTCAAATTTTTCTAAGAAATTTTGAAAACTTTAATTTTTTTCGTATTTGAGGATCAAAATCCATACTTTAGACAATTATTGAAAGTCGGTGATAGTAACCGAACTCATTTAAGAATGTCCAGACTTGTCACTCAAGGGTTAAAGTTCAGATTTATCCAATCAAGTTGGCAAATTTAATTTTGTTGTCTATTTTACACCCGAAATTCTTACTATAGTCAAATGTTATAGTAACCTAACTGAATTGAATATTTCAAAGTGTATCACTGAAGGGTAAAAGTTAAGATTTCTCAATCCACAATTGAAAATTTCAATCATATTCATATCTATTACTCAAAATCCATACTTTTTCCAAAGGTTAGAGTATGGCTTTAGTAACACCACCATCTTAGACTAGAACAACATCAATTATAATGTTAGAACCTAAAATATCTCCCAACTCATCTTAAAGTACCACCCTAATGCACACATACTGCATAATCGCTTACATAGTCATCATTGTATGCTTTCGCCTGTGGACTAGTTAGTGAGTAAGTATAATAAGCCGACAATGACTGGCAGCGTTAAGGCAGCGAAAAGCCATAAACCAACAGTACAAGGAGCTTGTCGTCGAAATTATGCAGCAATAATTATAGACAAAAGCAAATGTGTGACGTTGGCAAGCAATTGCAGTTGGTAGGGTTGCCACTAGAGAAAAATCAGTAGAAAGCGTTGCGAAGGGGTTTTTGTGTTATGTGTAAGCAATTAAATTTTAGTAGTTATTAATGAAAATAAATGACGTGTAGATAGTTGAAAAATAATTACTCAGCGGAGATTGCCAAGATTTATGCTGTCATATTAACACAGTTCAGGTCTCTAAGTAGTATGAGAGCCTTATAATTATTTTTCATCTTATAGTGGAGGTTTAGAAGAAGGAGTTAACGGATAGTAAAAGAAATAAGGTGGCTTTCAAAATTAAAAGGTTGAATTTTGGATACTGAAGCCACAAAGTTAATGACAGATTCTAACCTCTAGGGTCATTCAAATTAAATATATATACTCAAGTAACACTAATAACGCACAATTTAATGATACAATATGTGTAAAGGCTTATTGGGCTCTGATTCCAATTGTATTTACCGATTTATCGATTATTTTGTATCGATAACACTGTATATAATTCGATAAACAGTTTAATGATTCAATATATTTTGATCATAAATGTTTCGGTACTACATTTATCGATAACAATGTATATTTATCGATACTATTTTTATTTATCGATATATTTTAATTAATATTCCGTCAAAAAATGTTTGTTTTTAAATAACGGTGGTATTAATTCAGAAGTTTTACAGAATTCAAAATTTTGATTAAATTTTTTCATTTATTTATCGATATCATAAAATGAATAACTCATATTTATCGATAGAAAATTCAAATTCTGAATTACATTACCGTATATAAATATTGAATATTCGGCTTAAAGCTGAAATTAATTGAACGACCATATTTTCATTAAAATCGTCAATTAAATCGATAAAACTTTATAGAAAAAAATATTATTTGGAAAATAATATTTGTTTTTACATTATTTTAACAGATATATTATTAATAGTTATCGACTTTTTTTATAAAATCGATTATAATGTATCGAAAAAATATCTGAAGTATTAATTCAGATTTTATTAAGATTAAAATTTTTAATTATTTTTTTATTTTCAAATATTTATCGATATCATAAAATGAGTAACTCATATTTATCGATAAAAAGTTAAAATTCTGAATTACATTTCGGTATATAAATATTGGATATTCGGCCAAGATGCAGCATCAATTAATTGAATAACCCATATTTTTATTGAAATCGTTAATTAAATCGATAAGATTTTATCGAAAAAAATATTATTTGCCATATATTACTTGATTTCACAGAAATTATTATTTCAATAATATTATGATAAATAGTTATCGATAACACTTTTTATAAAATCGCTTACTATATATCGAAAAAAATATTTGCCAAATTTTACTTGATTTGACAGAAATTATTATCTTTATAAATATGTTATCGATAATAGTACAATATCGATAATTTTTTACGATATTTCAATATATCAAATTATTGAAAATTAAAGCATTATAAATGTATTTAGACACACAAAAATACATCTGGCAACTCCGAGCATCCACTCGCTCGCAGCTAAGAAGTGAAGCAAAGACAAATAAGCTTTCTTTTTTGCAGCTGCCAGCCACTATCCGCCGAATCCACCAAGCTGTTGTCCCCAAGTTGCATGCGGCATATAAAGGTTATGATTAGTATGCAATTTTTCAGCGAATGAAATAAAAAAAAGATTGCGAATAAAAATTGTTGAGTAACAAATTAAAATTTATAAACCTACAGCTAAGCTAACACAGAGACAGCGAGCTAACCAGCCAGCTAGTCAGCGAGTGTGGCGAAAGACAAACATTAACATTTCATTTCCATGGCATACATAAATGCATGCAACAGTCAAACAGAATGACGCTCGCGGGTATGAGAGGCAACAAGATTGCAGCAGGCACTTAGGAAAATTTGCAAGTGCCAGATAAAATGGAGAAAATATACAGAAAAAAGAGGAATTGACTAACAAAAAATATTTCGCAACTTAAATGCAAAACAAAAAGTCACAAAAATATACAAATTACAAAAACACACACATATGCCGTTATTTATTTGGCTGCATGTGTGTGTGTGTACTTTGAGCGGAAAAAATGGTTATCACTTATCCATGGTCGCGGCTGTGAGCAATACGCGTACGTGCAAGTCGCGACTACTGCAACCACAGCGGGGATTCCATTCCAGCTGCCGACCAACAGCAAGTGTGGAGCGTGACATTTTTAAGGACACATTCGACCCAACGCGTGGTATGTAGCAGTTTCCTCTCGCATGTGGTCCGCGTACCAAAAGTGGTAATTTGAAGTCATCGCACGCACGAGACGAGGCCACACAATATTAATTACCATTGAGCGGGTTGTGCGGTCAGAGGAGGGTCACACAACCAACTATTGCAACTACATTAAAATTTACATCGCCAAAATTCGTGTACAGAGGCATAGAGAGACAGAGAGAGTGAATTATACAGCAGCTTTTTGAAAGTTTTGCCTATCATTTTGGGCTACTTTCTGGTGATTTAATTTAGTCATTTAAGTGGGCTTTAAATTGTATTAGCACTGATTGATAAAAAGGTTGGTTTATTAGGTTATGAATATTGAAGTTTAAATATCTGTCTTTAAGTTAAGAAATTTTAGGAAAGCAAAAATGAGATATGAGTTTAGAAATTGTACCTCTTTTTTGTTGCTGGGGGTCTGACTCCAACCAATATGCCTTTACAGATCTGTCTATTGTAGAATTAAACATTTTTAACATGGTTAACTTCCCAGAGGCCGCGAAATCGATCGACTCCCCGTTGTCGGTAAAAACTTCATTCCAATGATCCAATGATCTACACGTTCCAACTGTATATCGAATATACTTTCCTTGTCTATCATAGTATAGCAGACAATAAGACCACTTTTTACCATATATCAATCGGCACTATTCGTATAACGAACGCCGAACAGATTATTTCATCCACCCGTATCGATTCCATAATGCTGAAGTATATACATATTTCACGATCCCATAATTTTTTATGAAAAACTCCAGAAAATTTAGTAGCTTCAATCAACCAAAGCTCAATAAATGTTTGTTATGGTGTTTCATGGAAGAATTTGATTCGAGATTGGTCTAGTAAGATGAATCGAATACTTCGCTGATTAGTACAATATTATATGATTCACATGGCGTTTAACTTCTTCAGGCCAATTTTATTGCCGAGGACTAAAGAGACCAAAAGAACGACTTAAGCAGCACTCTCAACTTTGTTAAAACTTTTATCACAGTACCATCTAGAAGAACACTACCATCTAGAAGAATATATTCCACCCACTTTTGCATATTACGTTTCCATCTTGCCTTATTACTTTGATTTAAGAAATTCAAGCACTCAGCCAATTATTTGTGATAGTCTCGGTTTTTTTCCATAACCTTAATAGAAGTTCAACAAATTCGAATTATAACTCACGATTTGCTTTGCTAGATAGCTCTCATGGTAGTCCACAAAAATGAGAACACCATAATCGAATTTGGTACGGAAAGAATTAACAGAGGAAAGGTCATCTTGTCAAAATAAATATAAATGAGCCAAGTCCAATTTTTCAAGTATTGACTTAAAAAAATCAATGAATATTCCCTTATGAAACTTAGCATTAACGCAGCTGATACCTACATTAATATATTTTTAATATTTCAAAGGGTTCTCACTCAGTGAAGGCATCTCTTGATCTCAAAAAGACATATACACATGTTTACCTCAGTAGTGAAGTTTGGGTAAGTCTCAATGTAGATCCCTTAACGTTAAGAGTTGAGATTTATATAATTTTATCGGTATCATCAACAAGTTGGCATTACAACCGAGTGTCGATTCAGGACGTGTCAATAAGCCTTCGCCAGTTGTCTCTGCATTGAGGGCACGACGGCCAAGTTTACATCGAGTTGATCCTTCCACCAGAGATTTCTTCGTTCCCGCCGGAGGGGTACATTTCGAAACCGAATCGTACATTTTACGCGCTTGAGTATTTTTTCCCATTCTTAACGTTAATAGTTGATACATAATTTCATTATCATCATCATCAAGTTGGCACTGCAACCCGTTGTCGGTGTTGGCCGCATCAATAAGCCTTCGTCAGTTGTCTTTTGCAGGTCAGATTGTGCCAGTTCTACATCCACTTGATCATCCCATCTGAGTTTATGTCGTCCTTTTCTTCGTCCACCGCCAAGAGGAACCGAATCGTACAATTTACACGCTTGAGAGTTTTCTTCCATTCGGCCAATATGCCCCAAACGGCGCCGCCCCCCTCTATTTTTATGCGCCGCACTATGTCCATATCGCCGAAGAACTTATACAGATCGCCATTTCAACGAATCCGGTATTTACCTTCGTCCACACTTAGGTGTCCAAAAATACTTCCGATAACTTTTCTCTCGAACGCTCCTAAGGATTGTTTATCGTTGCTCGTGATGAGTGACTTATAATGCGTTACTTTGATTTTGCGAAAGAGCGCTCTACTTTCCAATTGTCTTCTGAGTCCGTGATAGCACCTGTAGGTGAGAGTGATTCTCACATCGATTTTGATCCCGTCATCAATGACGTGGTCTCATAATAGCTGAGATAACAGGAGGTACTTCGTCTTGGTCTCATTTACTATCAGACCCATGTGCTTTGGTTCTTTTACCAATCTTGAGAATACTGCACACGGCCTTGCTGTTGCTGCCGACTCGATAGGGGGTCGCCTTGCCTGAAACCTCGTTTTGTATCGAACGTGGTGTGTAAATGGCGTTGTGGTAGCTACTTTGGGTAACCTATTACAGTTTACCTACCTATGCTAAATACGTACTACTGCATCCACGTCGAGCACCCTGTACGTCCAGTGAGCCACCCTCGCCGAGATGTGGTAAACAACACGAATGGAGCTCAGGCTCAAGGCCTTGATGGGTCCACTCCGACTTACTCGGTTTAAGGCTTTACCGAATACAGCAGCCTCTGTTCACCAACAGGTGCGTTCGCAAGCGGGTGTCTGACTTGAAGATGTGGAAAAACAAACGTTACTACCCCGGAAGGGTTGTGCACTGACTTTGAAACCCGCCATACGAAACAAGATCCAATGAAACGACCAATTATATAAATTCAAATACTAATAAATATCAGTCTTTATCCCCCCAAAAGTTACACTTCAACACTGACTTTCAGGTGAGGATACCCTCTAGACGTGAATGGAGAAGAGGTCTAGAAATAGAGGAGAATACAATCTCAATCTATACCGACGGGTCCAAAATTGACTGCGGAGTAGGTACGGGGGTATTCTCCAATGATCTGGACATATCTCTCTCTATCCGTCTACCAAACGCAGCCAGTATCTTCCAAGCGGAAGTGCTTGGCATACAGAAGGCCTGTGAAGCCATGTTGAACAACAATGGGGGGATACAGAAAGCGATTATATACACAGACAGTCAAGCAGCATTGCTGGCCTTGTCGTCTCCGGAGATTAATTGTCACGTAGTCAGCAATTGCAGGAAGGTTTTGTGCTCATTAGCAGAAAAACTCAACCTGTCCATTATATGGGTGCCCGGCCACAGGAACATTTACGGAAATGAAAGAGCAGATGAATTGACAAAAACAGGAGCCTCTCTAGATGAATCCGAGGCGGAACAAATTCCATGCCCATTAGGAAGCAACAGGAGAGAGATATACAAATATTACGAACAAATAGCCATAAACAGATGGAAAGCAAATAACAAATGTAAAATAACAAAACAGGTATGGCCCGATTATAATAAAATAAAAACGAAGGATTTATTAGGTAAATCCAGGAAAAATATATACAGGCGTACAGCCACAATAACAGGACACTGGCCATTTGGAGAACATGCGCTGAAAATACATAGGTTTGCCCCATAACCACATATGTCGCTCCTGCAAACTAGAAGACAAAAAGGAAACGGTTTTCCACTATCTCTGCGAATGTCCGGCACTAGCTCAGACATAGGACTATTGGAAGTTATTAGACACCCAATCTTGGATGGCTGGCTTCAAAAAGAATAACAGAAATAAGTAGTTTCATAGAGAGCACAAAATGGTTCGAACGCCGAGATGAAACGCAATAGCAGTAATTTCTAAGGTCTTACAATAGTGTAACAAAATGGCGCATCTAGCGCTAATTGAGCCTAGAAGGGCTACACTCCTACCTACCTACCGATCAGTATTTATCCTTGTTTCCGTCCCTCTTAACTAAAAAATCTCTCTCCGAGTTACAATAAACATTTCAACAGTAACGCATGTCACATACAGGCGCTCTAACAAAAATACAAAATCTAAAATTCTAAAGCAAACAAAAACAATTAATTAACCTAGTTGTTCAATTGCCACAATCAAATTGCAACAAAGTTGCATATTTAATGAAACAAAAACACACACATGCGATTGCAACAAAAAACTTGCAACACTACCAACTGGCAAATATAAAGTCATCTAATGTCAAAGAAACGCCAACACACACACACACACACACACACTAGAAAAAGCAAAAGTTGACCGAACACACACACATACGCAAATGAACGAATGAATGCGTTTTTGTTGAATGGAAAGCTGTGAAAGTAGAAACGTGTTTTTGCTTACGTGATTTTGAATGTGTTTGCATTGGCGTTTGTGTGTGAGTGTGTGTGTGTGTGTGTGTGCATTGCGCTCATCCGCCAGTTGAAAAGTTAACGAAAAAATTGGCTTTGATTTGTTCGCTGCGCTTCATTCACTTTGACACTTATGCAACTTGTTACGAACAACTGAAGCGTATAAAATTAGCTGGTCAAAAGAGGGCGCTGCCCTACAACACGAACAACAACAGCAACAGCATTACACTCACTATGACTACTCATCACTCACGCACACGTTTGCGCCAAAACTTTTAAGCTTGCAAATTTAATTAAACTTTCTGGTGAAAAGAGTGCAGAGGACAACGACTGCGTTTGAACGGGTTTTGGGGCGGGGATGGGGAGGGAGTTATTTGTACGAATTGGCGGAGGCAAAGCGAAGGATGAACAGTTGGGTGCTATTAGCTGCTGCTTCACTGTCAAGTGGTTGTTGTTGTTAAATTAACTCACTTTGTTGTTGTTGTTGTAGTTGTTATAATTGTTGTTGTTGTTGTTGCAACTGCTAATGGCACAAATTAAATACGGTTAAATGGGTTTCTAGCAAATATCGCACAACAGTCAATGTGACAATGACAGCAACAACAACAATAAGCACAACAAACACAATAGTGACAGCAACAACAGCAACACAATTAACGCTGAAAAATAGCTCGCAAAAAGCCACCACAACAAATACTCATAATTAAATCAGACAAAAAATGCGATTTTACGTCAATTGAAAGTGCTGCTGCGCGCCATTGACTGCCACCATTGATGTACGCTGACTTTCGTGTGGCAGCATTTCAATGGAATCAGTGCAATGCGTAAAAGCCGTTAGTTTGTGGTAAGCAAATGATAGTTGGAGTGGTGTAAGTAGCGGAAATAGTGCAGAAGTGGGGACAGTTAAGGTACAGCAGGTGTGGTGAGTATGCAGTTGGTTTCCACCACATCTGTGAAAGGGTTGGTCTTCTTTGTAAAAATATTTTTTTGAAGTTAAACTTCTTATACGACTTCGGAAAAGGTTGCGATAATTGTTTAACGCTTCAGTGGAGAGGGAATAGCGTTGAACAATTAACGCGAGAGAGAGAGAGAGAGAGAGAGAGTGAATGAGAGTAAAGCAGAGAACTTAAAGCACTTGCCATGCTTATGCTATTTGAGCAATTCTTGTTTTTGTAGAACAATGTTTAAATTTTTGGTTGGTGACATATTCACATGTGTACGCATATGTATGTTTGTATGGTTGCGCATTATTTTTCTTTCGTTTCTGTTTAATTTCTGCGAATTCTCAACTATTTTGTGTGACTTTTGGTGGAAATATTCGGCGTTGGCCGTTGAAAAGTTAAGACTATACTTCACAGGATAATTTCTGTGGTCAGTCTTCATTTACTTTCTTTGCAAATCGAAAGTATTAGCACCCGCGATGAGGAGGTCTATCGTTTTATCTGACAGCGTGAGGTTTATGAACTTCATTTCTAATTTTATCTTGTGACATATTAGAAATGATGTCGGTACTCCTTGCGGGAGATTTCAATGTAAATTTCTCTTTGCCAGAAGCTGAACCATTACTGGCATTCCTCTGAGAGAGATTTTCATTAGAAATGATCAATGGAAGAAATGATTCTACGACAAAAGGAGGTATGATTAATGATGCGTTATTCGCGAGAAATATAGATAAAATAGATGTAAGACATTTCATATCGTATTTTAGTTATCATAATCCAATTATAGATATCAATCCGTCAGAACCCAGAAATGATAATTGATTTGGACTTTGCTTTATAAAATGTGCATAATAAATTTATAAAATGTGAATTTAAGAAAGTGTTGGTCACTCCACCATATTTTTATCCTTTCGCTAGTTTTCTTTCATACAAAATGATAGGCATTTCTTGGAATATCACTAAGAAGTATAACTTCTTCCGGGCGTAGGGACTCCACGCACCTTTTAACACTGAATTATGTAAATTATGTGAAAGTTTTTAAAAAAATTAATTGTGAACAAGTAAGGAAGGGCTAAGTTCGGGTACAACCGAACACTTTATGCTCTAACAATACATTGCTATAGTTTTATTAAGATAACACACAATTTGAGCCACATATTCGGCATAAAGTCCGCTAGAATAACGGAAATCATCATATATAGTATATGAGGGCTGAGTTAATTCCCGAACCGATTTCATTCATTTGCATCACTAAGGTACACTATATCCAAGACGATATGCTCACTTAATTTGGCTAAGAAATTTAACAAATTAACCGACTTATAAGGTATAAAGCCTACCGTAATTTTGAAAACCCTATAATAAGGTATATGGGATCTAGGGTAAGTTATGACCCGATTTTAACCGTTTTTGGTACAGAGACAAACTAAAAGATTTCCTCTGAATTAAATTAAGATATCTGAGATACAGACCTCATATCTGGCAATACTAAACATCTTTGAAAGGTCTTGACATAACCTACGAAACGACGCAATGCATGATTAGTTTGAATAGTTTTCCTTCGTTAAAGGCAAATCCGCTAGAGAAACGTGCCGTGAGATGAATGGTGTTTTGGGGTATGGTACTCTATCACTTCGAACTACGGAGGAATGGTTTCGACGATTAAGAGCGGGTGAAAACGACACCATGGATAAGCCAGACGGCGAAAGATCTGTTACGACGAATACCGATTAAATCATTGAAAACATCGAATCCCAGGAGATGGGAATTAGTCACCAAACCATTTTAAACCATCTGTAGAAGGCTGGATACACAAAAAAGCTTGATGTTTGGTGCCGCATGATTTGACGTAAAAAAAACCTTCTTCCCCGAATCAACACCTGCGATATGCTGCTGAAACGGAACGAATTCGATCCATTTTTGAACCGAATGCTGACTGGCGACGAAAAATGGATCACATACGACAATAACAAGCGAAAACGGTCGTGGTTGAGGGCCGGTGAATCGTTCCAAACAGTGGTCAAGCCGGGATTGACGGACAGGAAGGTTTTGCTGTGTGTTTGGTTTGATTGGAACGGAATCATCAACTATGAGTTGCTCCCCGAAGGCCAGACGCTTAATTCTATCATCTACTACGTACTACTGGACCGCTTGAAGCAGGCGATCGGCCAGAAGCGCCCAGAATTGGTGAACAGGTAGGGTGTAGTGTTCCACCAGGACAACACCAGACCACACACTTCGTTGATGACTCGTCATTACAATATCTTTTAATCAACTCTAACAGAAATTTGAAAATTATTTTGGAAAGTGCTGTGTACTACACCCAGATTCAAGCCATTTATCAGTTAATATTGTTTACAAGACGCTTGTCGTCACTTGTGGTGGTTAATAATCAGCATTATTCCACACCTGGCTATTGTCGAAATTCTCGTTTCTCCCCATTAGGTTACCACTACTACCATCGTTAACTTATCGGTAATTTGTATGTGCAACTTGGGTGATTGACTTCTATTCAAGGCACAAATCAATTAATTTTAATTATTATTGTATTGGGCACGATTAAACATGTATTTGATATGTGGATAAGCGACAACCCCAAGACAATCGGTGAGGTATCACGTACACGCAATTACTATAATTAACGCCTAACGGTTGTGGGGACATGTGACGGTTGTTCTAAATTAAGCTGAACGCAACGATTTATGTACACGATTATATACGGAATTAAGTTTTGGATGTACGTATATAGATATGAATATTATTT
This sequence comes from Zeugodacus cucurbitae, assembly GCF_028554725.1. Classification (NCBI taxonomy): domain Eukaryota; kingdom Metazoa; phylum Arthropoda; class Insecta; order Diptera; family Tephritidae; genus Zeugodacus; species Zeugodacus cucurbitae. The sequence continues at coordinate 66,929,753 of NC_071668.1, read as the reverse complement.
ACTAGTAAACGTTATTAATTGTATTAATATGTTTACTTAAACGGATAAAATTAGTATATTTTTGGGCAATAATTCCTATATTATAACCTACCTATACCATAATCTACTTTTATACTCCGTTGTCGTATACGCCGTTGCCAATGTTTAAGGGACCATACATCTTCCGCAAAACCTTTCTCTCGAAAACTCCCAGTATCGCCTCATCAGATGTTGACATCGTCCACGCTTCTGCACCATAAAGTAGGACGGGAATGATGAGGGACTTGTAGAGTTTAGTTTTTGTTCGCCGAGAGAAGACTTTTCTTTTCGATTGCCAACTCAGTCTAAAGTAGCACCTGTTGGCAAGAGTGATTCTGCGTTGGATTTCCAGGCTGGCATTGTTATTGCAGCAGAACTAATATCATCGGCGTACGCCAGTAGCTGTACCCTCTTATAAAAGATTGTACCTTCTCTGTTAATCTCTGCAGCTCGAGTTATTAAGAGTCAAACGGCTCGGAGAGGTTCTCCCCGATCCTGACGGAGCTTTTGGTGTTGCTCAGCGTCAGCTTACACAGCCGCATTAGTTTTGCAGGGATGCCAAATTCAGACATCGCGGCATAGAGGCAGCTGTCGAAAGCAGCTTTAAAAGTGACAAAAAGATGGTGTGACTGAATTACATGACCATGATTCCTCCGAGAGTTCAATCTGTTCTCATATCCCCGAATATTTCACATTAGTGATATATCTTCAAATCACACAGTCCGAAGTCATGGATGTTTAGAGCTTAAAACCAAGATAAGTGGCCATAATTATATATTTTTCGAAGGAAAAGAATTTACTTAGTATACTAAATATCAGCAATGGGTTCCAGGACATAGCGATATTCGTGGTAACTGTGGAACAGATGAACTAGCAAGATTGTGCACCACGTTACAATTAGAAACCGATATAGAGGGAATATACCTAACTTTGGCCTAACTGACAAATATGTCATAGAGTTGGCTGAGTCTCAGTGAAAGTAATTCTTGACTTGCTCAACAAGCAGACAAACGTGGTCTGATTGAATGTGAGCCACACTTGCTTTTTGAATTAAGACCACTGTGTGGTTCAAGGAGGACATGGTAGTGTGAGGGGTAACACAATGGGGCTCCTAAGGCCTAAGTGTGTCTTTCGACATCCACTATATGTACCTACCTAGTATACTAATCTATTAATATTGGAAGCTTTGGAGATAAGACATTTTTAATATTAGATCTTTTCGAAGTTTTGCAAAGCTTTGTAGATGAAATTAATTATATGATATTTACGACGATAGATATAAAATTAAAATTATTAGTGTTAATAACGCAATCTTCGCTGTAGAAATACATACTCTTCAGATAGATATAGGAAAATAGATATAGGAATATAGGATATCTGAAAAAATGGTACATTCTAGATAGAAAAATGTAAGTAGTGAATTGAATAACTGAACTTCTACTAGATATAGAAGAAGTAGCAGAAGATGGAGGGTCGAAATTTCTCAGAAATATCAATGTTGTAGGGGGTCAGCCGATTTTTTTGAAACTTAGCATAACGTTAGTGTTAGGTGTGAGGTGTTTGTGTGCCAAAGGGTTTTTAAAATTGTTCAAAAATTTAGAACTTACAGGGTTTTTAATTTTTAAGTCAGAGTTTTTTAAATTACGATAAACTTAACAGGTTTTAATGGATTTGCTTCATATTTACAGGATATACAGAGGATTCGTAACAGTTTTAAACAAAATTTACAAGCTTTCAATTTTTCAAAAATTTTACAAAAAAAAAATCAAAAAAATTTTTGAAACTAGATTTACACTGATTTGGTCACGTGCCATATTCATGGCATATTTTTTTTTAATTCCTTATAATTTTCTGCGTATTTAAAAAAAATTCAATATTTCGTCCGACGGTGCACTGTGGCGCGCGACAACAGGCGCATCACGATCGACTTATATACCACACTTGGCTTAAGTATATAGATTATTTTCATTAGTCAGAAATTTTGACCCAGGAGCAATAGAAGGGGAAGATGAAACGAATATTTAAAGGAATGCGATATCATACAATAGAAATTTAAGCTTTCACCTTTAAAACAGAGCTGCAGCGTTCTAGTGTCACTAATTTGTCAGCAGAATATAAACAATGAGAAATTACCGTTATGCTAATTTACACATAACAAGCAATACATACATACACACTCGCCGCTTGAATGTGCAACAAAAATATTTGCAACATTTTCGCAATTACTTAATGGTTATACATTTTTTTTCTGGAAAAATTGATGCAGAGCATAAATAATTACATAAATACGTATGTATGAACATACATATACACCAAAACAAAAACAAAATCCATATGCTAATATGAAAAGGTAAAAATAATAAATAAAACACAAATGCATAACTAAATATGGAAAAAAGTGAAACGGACAGGTGAGTGGAGTGAGACAACAGCAGCAACAACAGCAAGAACAACAAAAACAAATGAATAATGTTTGCAGCCATTTTGTTGGCACTATCGGCGTTCCTGCTTTTACTATTGCTATTATTATTGTTGTTGTTGCTGCTGCTTCACTTATTGTTTTTGCATTAGTCATTGTTGCTGCTATTGTTGCCGAGCTGTGGCGCTGCACTCAGCTCAATAACATATACAATAACAACAAGTGCATGACAAATAATTGACAAGCTCATCCATCAACACATCAGTGAGGTGAACCGTATAAAACAACAAGAACAGCAACAAAACGTTGAAAAACAACAAACGTTGGCAAAATAGCAGGGCAAACAAAAACAAACGAATCAACAACAAATAGCATGGCTTAAAAACAACAAAGTGTGCTGAAAATACAGCAAAATATAAAGGTATTGTCAGTGAGGGTGTGTGTGTGTGTGTATGGAGCAACAGCATATGCCAATGCAGACACGTATAGATATGTAGGTGCATATGTATATACAGAAAATTATTTATATGGACATTATGGTTCAAACGATTGGTCTGCGTCCGAGGCTTCGGTACGAAAAAAATTTTGAGTTTTTTACAGTTTTGTAGTTAATAACATTCTCAAAAAAGTAATTTTTGAAAATTCGAAATTTCAAAATATGCTTTTTCAAAAATTTTCAAACAATTTTTGTTTTTTTTTTTGAAAAAATTTTCCAAAATTTTAAATTTTTTCAAACATTAATATTTCATTTAGTAATTTTTAAATTAAATTTTAATTGTAAATTAATAATTAATTTTTTAAAACTAATTTTCTTCAAAATTTTCAAAAAGAAATGTGAATATTTTCTAAATTTTTTAATTAAATCAAATTTAAATTTTTGTACAATTTTTACTGAAATTTTTGGAAAATTAAATTATTCAAGTGTTTGTTGTTTTCTCAAAAAATTTGATATTTACATTTTTAAATTAATAAATTTCCAAAAAAAATTTATTTTTGATTTTTTTAATTTTTATAAACACAATAAAATGCATTTCAAAATATTTTTTATAAATTATTCAAGCGGCTGGTTAAATTTTAATTGTAAATTAATAATTATTTTTTTAAAACTAATTTTCTTCATCATTTTCAAAACGAAATGTTTTTCAAATAAATAAATATTTTTTAAATTTTTTAATTAAATCTAATTTAAATTTTTTTTTGAAAATTTTGGAAAAAATTGTTTGAAAATTACAAAAAAATTGATTTTGAAATTTTCATTTTAATTTATTAATATATTTTTATAAATTATTCCAGTGGCTGTTTTTTTTCTCAAAAATAATTTTTTTTCAAAAAATTTTAATTTTTAAAACTTATTTTCTTCTAAATTTTCAAAAAGAAATGCTTTTCAAATTTAAAATAAATCTAAATTTTTTAATTAAATAAAATTTAAATTTTTGTAGAATTTTTTTTCTGAAAATTTTGGAAAAAAATTGTTTGAAAATTCAAAAGAAAAATTTTTGAAATTTTCATTTTAATTTATTAATATATTTTTAATAAATTATTCAAGTGGCTGTTGTTTTCTCAAAAACAAATTTGTTTAGACATTTTTCAAGAAAGAAATGTCTTCAAAATTTTTAATTTAAATTTTAATTGATTATTAATTATTGTGTCAATTATTTTTATTAAATAAAAAAAAAAAAAAATTTTGTTTTTCGAAAACAAATTTTCTTAAATATTAGAAAAAACTTCAAAATTAAAAATGTCAGTCTTCAATTATTTTTTAATTAAATTTTAATTGTAAATTTAGTATTATTTTTTTTATTTTAATAATATATATTTCGAAAATATTAAAATAATTTTTGGATTTTGAAATATTTTCTTAACATCTGTTTATCAAAAGCGTTCTGATCTGTCGAACAATACGGATTGTTAGTTTTCCTGAAAGCTTAGAGATGGTAGAGATATGGATAGTGTGGAATATAGATGTAGATCTGGATTATACCCTCATCCACATTGATCAAAATCTTAAAAATCTAAAATATAGAATTTTTGGAATTTTGTATATGAAGGAACCTCAAGATACTCAAGGATCTACACCGAAGAAGAAGAAATATTAAAGCAAAATAATTAATTAGTGCTACTAAGCAAAGTAATTTCAGTGAGTATATGTACATGGTTTTGGGATATATACTAGTCAGGACCCATGTATAATCATTACAAATTTACATTATTTGAGTTTGTTGAATCTACAGAGCATAATTCTTCAGATGAAACTCGGAAAATGTGTGAAGATCCATCGACCTTAATTTATAAAAATTTGGCAATAACAAGCTTCAGAACTCGGAAATACAGATGAAGTATTCATGAGGTATTCAATCACTATAGATAATGTTGGGGTCTCCAAGATTATCCCAGTATCTTACAATTTAGAAACTGATCTTTGGGAGCAATACAGAAAATTGAGGTTAGGATTTTAAATGTGAAAATAATCAGAAAACTCTTTCAAAATTGTACCAAATACAAAATGGCAAGCAGACACAACAATTTTATAGATCACAGAGTGATACATACAAATACAATTGCAACATTGTACATACCTATTTATGTATATGTATGTATATAACGGCATGCCATGACAGCGACAGTAAAAACAAAAGCCATATCCAAATGGAAAACAAGTTAACAGCAGCCGTCAGAATCATATAGAGTTGTATTATACGAAAATATGCACTCATACAGACATACATGCACTCATACACACACATACATATATATAAAAAATCCAACTCAATACACCTGCATACATACATATATTGTTGAAGAGCCATGTTTACAGTGGCAAGCATGATGTGTCTGTTGCATGACGGACGGGCTGTATACACACATTGGTAAAGTCAACGCTGCCTGCCAGAGTCAATCCATTATTTTCCCATCGAATGTACACGATAATACGCAGTATTTACCTTTTGCCATTAAAACCCCCACTTTGATGTTGTCTGTCCGGTGTCAGTGAGTCAGTTCCATTCAGTTTGGTTGCAATGTGCAACATTTAACGGCATTGTTGTTATTTCACTTGCAGCGTTGACCCCAAAGGGGCGTAAAATAACAACAAAAACAACAATAATAACAACAATAGCAGTAGGTATGATATGCAGTCTGCGTAGTGAATTTGATGTTTGCCAACGACCTCGGCGCTTTCAAAATTACGCACGCGTAGACATATAAATAGCTCCATAAATATGCATAAGTGGACTGGTCTCTTTGTGAAGATTGGGTGTACAAATTGAAGAGTGGTCCTACGGAATGCATAATGAAACTTATTAAGACTGTTCAAATGTTCCTATCTGGGGCTAAGCTATGGATATTTCACATAAGATATTAGAAGACGAAGTCAATGTCAACGCGGAGAAGAATATTTTCAACAAAAATGTATTTTTTAGCTATGTTTGCTCATTGAAATCCGTTATTGAAGTCCCTAATTTTTGGAACCGTATTTCTTTCGGATAGCTCCTTTTTCACCAACTCTCTCCATCGATGTAGAGGCATGATTCACTTATAATCATATTATATTCTCACAGCCGAGGACTTTCAACATTCTTTAAAAACCTTTGAACAGAATCGTGATCCTAACCATAATGCTCCCTTGTTGCTCTTAGATAGAATATGAAGAACATTCTTCAAAAACCTTGGACCAGAATCATGATCCTAACCATAATTCTTTTTATATTACTTTTTGATAGAAACCGAAGAACTTTCATAAAAACCTTAGACCATAATCGTGTTCCTAACTATAATGCTTCCTTATTACTCTTAGATAGAAACTGAAGAGCATTCTTAAAAATCATTAAATCATTGGACCGAAAATTGCTGTTATGCATGTTTCGATAATCGAAAAGATCGCTACGAACTCATGTCTCTCTCTACATTTTATTGTGAACCAGAGACATCACAGCCTACCAATGCTTTGATTTTCATTCAAAATTTAATGTTTTTTGATGTAAGAAATCCAGAACCAAGTTGAACTTAGGAAGAACTTCAACCAGGTACTAAATAAAAGAACAAAGGTTCTAGGCGTCTAAGATTTTTTAATAGGATCAATAAACCGTTTCACCTAGGTTTCCGCCTAGTTTCAACAAATTAGGCGGTGCACTTCTCCGAACCGGATAAGATTCGATAGGTCTGGCCAAAACGATTTCAAGACAAATGTGTCCCAACCCGTATAGTCTCTCGAGCTACATTCGCGGCACTACCTGTTTAGCTTTAAGAACAAGAAAAACTGATCTGGAACAATGAAGACTGGATTAGAGTGAGAACGAAAGCGTTTATTTTTTAGACTTCTTCTTTTATGGATGGTTTCTTTTTCAAACGCCGATCGCCACATCAGCTGCTAGTTGTGTTGGCTGATGAAAAGACTTTAGATAGATTAAGATAGAGTCTGTTAGCAAGGGTATGAATCTTTAAAACGTTTAACCAACTCAAAGTACCTATATTCACATTAAAATAATCTCAACACTTTCAGGTTAAGTTCAGACCATTCACAAACCAATTTTATTTACTGCCAACGAGTTTAAGAACACTAAAGGACAGTGATGTGTAACAAGAAACGCACTAACCGAACGTTTGGTGGACATAACATTTAAGGTATTGCAACAAAAACAACACCAATCGAGTTCAACTGTGTGTATCTGTACACAAAGTAGCATACATTCAGGCGCATGCACATGGATGAGTCAATTTTTTGTTGTTATTACCATGGTGTATGCATTCAGGTGCCATGAGCTTTAAAATCGCATGCACATACATACATACATACATGATACATATGCATTTATATTTTTCCGTTCAATGCACTACATAAATGGCAGGGCCAGGGCATTGCGTGTCCAAATGCCACATCATCCATCTTTCTGCTGTGATTCTCGTTTTTATTGATTAATATGCGTTACACATACACCGTATCGTAACAAGCTGCTCACGTTGGTTTCATCACCCTTCCTCACTTTTCTTTCTCTCTCTCTCTCTCTCTATACAGATGTATATCGTTTATATCGGTTTGTATGTGTGTGTGATTTTTTCGACCGCAAAACCGCAATGCCGCGACTCTGCGACTCGGAAAATTCCAATGTGCATAAGTATTCACCCATTATTTTGTGCAAATAATGTCATCCGCACGGTCATACAACGGTATATTTTCGTCCGCCGCTATTTTTAATGACGTCGACGTCACGCCTCTTTTGTTTACCTTTAATTTGTGTCAAATTGTAGTGGAAACAGTTTTCACCTGAATTCAGCTGCTAGTATTTGCGTTATTTGCAGACAATTGGGTATGTTTTGTGGAGCGAAAGGCAAATGACGCGTACACATTTTGCGACGCCGACCCAAAAAACAAAAATTAAATTGGTTTATATGGTTTTAAATTAATTTAAAATGAGTTGAACGAGGTTTTGTTGGCTCATTAAATTGGATAATGGAGATCGTTACGTGGCACGGTCGGATATTGTAACCCCGTCAGGTGTAATTCGGAGAAAAAAAGGTTTTTCTTTAAGCCTAGTAAGGTTAGGAAAATTTAAGATTTACAGCAGCAACGATTTATCGCATAATAAGTAGAACTCAACAGCAAAAAAAATGAAAAACTTGGTCCAAGATCAAACAAAGCTTTAAGCTCTTTCTGGTATCATTTTTCTGGTATCAATAACAAAAGAAAAGAATACTTAATTTAGGTCAAAGTTCAAGCAAAGCTTTAAGCTCTTTTAAAGAGCTTTTTTGTAGTGTCTTCAGTGTATTCGTAGGACAGCTAATATCTAGACGAATTAGACAAATACAAACTTTCAGACAGTCTGAAGTACTAACCCGAAACTCGTTATTCATGACATTCTTTGACAAAAGTATTCCTAAATCCATCCCATAGTTATCACCATAACTAGTGGTAGTGGCCCCCACTTTCTACTATAGCAACAGCAAAATAATATTAACAAAAGGAAATAAATATATAATGAATTTGTTGTTTACAAGGAATTATTCGATAAGGATCCTTCGATGGCTCTGCCGTTAATCGGCAAGTTTGATGCACTCAGTAAACCAAAATGAAATCTAACAAACTCAAAACTCTGCTGTCCTGACTAAATATCATTCCTAGAACCATTACGATTAGTTGGTGGGAGCTCGTTGCATAGAGCTCGAAGTTAGAATACAAGGTCGACTTTGATCAATTACATATCATCTTCATTCTGTTGAAGAGCTCGGGATTGGAATTTAAGGAATGCTGCCGAGCTGACAGTTCTTGGCTGGATAATAGTTCGGATCGTGAGCACGGGAGTGGAGATCATCATTGCCTCTATTGCTGTTCAGAATGTGAGCAGAAGATGAGAAGAAGATATTTCGCATTGTCCTAGTATCCTACCGCAATTAAACAATTGCTTAAGCTCTTGGAATAAGGTACAATAAGGCTGGTAGTCTGAGTAGGACCATAATATTGGTAATCCAGATTTTCGAAGCTCATTGAGGTGGAGTAATTATTGCAACAAAACTCTTTTGAACGGAGTGATTATCAGCAATGTAAATAAGTTCATTTCCCAGGGGACGTTGATAGACACCCAGGCCTAGCTGAACTTGTAATATTGCAAATCGTATACATCAATTATTTTTGCCTTGTTCTTTGGATAAAAACATTCTTTTGTCAGCCTTTGGTTTATGCCTGTAATTAAAAGCGTCGCTATCTTATTAAAGATACTGGTAGGGTAGGTTAGATTAATGGGCTGACCCAATAGATCTCAATAAGGCAGCTAAAATCGCCAGACCTTTGAGTTACCGTGAATTCCGACATGACATGAATGCCACAGACCTTCGAGCGTCGAGGAAGTGTTTTGTGCCTGTATCGTTCTTAAGTTAATATTTAAATGAACCAGCTCATAAGGTAAGCCGAAACTTGTGCTGTCGAGTTGCTTCAGCCTCGGTCTAGCAAAACCTTGGTAGCAAAGGAAAAAGTGTATAGGTATTTAAATCTCGTCTTCCTCCATGCAATATTGACAACTTGGATGCTGAAGTATGCTTAGCCTAACGCCATGGGAGCCCATTGGACATTGTATAATAAGGACCGCTACCATTGCGGGGATTTGAACTTTGCTGAGAGCAAGTTATTTAGAGGACAGTCCACTCTGGGCTTCGCAGTCACGCATCGGCTGGTCCTTAACCACCGCTTGCTGAGCTCGGATGGTACCGCTGTGACCCGACACCCACACGTGTCTAATACTAAAGTAGTCTGATGCTATTGATAGATACTGTACCACCCTCGTACTCGAAAAACAGTAACAAAAATCGAATTTCATTATTCTTTTAATCTGTAAACAGACTTCTATCGCTCAGTCGAAAACTATATAGTCTATCTTTACTAAATTTTCACAAGAATTTTACTTGCCGATAAAGTCCACGCTGTTTCGAGATACAAAAAAATATAGTTCTACAAATCTTTATATTTTAACTACTAAAGAGTCAAATAGCTCCCAAGTACTGAAGAATACGTCCAAACCGTGTACTTCAAAACCTTCTCAATATAAGGATCACTCTATTATCAATAAGAAGGTTATATATAAGCAACAATAAAAAGTCCACATTGAAAATGAATATTGTCAACAACTGAGAATACAAAACTTTCTGTGGTTGAAAGCCATAAATCTTAAAGCTTTCACGAAAACTTTTCCTGCCTCGCCAATAACACTGGCAATGCATCACATTTTATAGCATGCTTTATACGAAGCAGCAAAAGTAGGCGGGTGTGTGTTGCAGCTGGCGCTATTGGCAATCACGTATTTTACCTTGAAATTCGATAGTCTATCAATAGGCCAAGAACAGACTGACAAAAGCACACATGTAATCAGCGGGCGAAGGAGTCGTGCGATGCAGCAGCCGCGACTTTACGACGACGATCTCGTTAACGTAGCATGGAAAGCAATATTTTTGCGCGTCAGCTGCTGCTTAACTTACATTTGCCGCCAACATATACACACATACAAATATGCAGATATATAGCTTCGCTTGCCAATAGCACAGCACGGCACAGCACGACAGATGGAAGACTTCCAAACAATTGCAGCCACTTGAGTTAATTTCCATTTTGTATTTTCTTGCAACACACCAAGGCACACACAACCACATTGAAACCCAAATAAGAACACATATGTATGCAAACAGCGTTGCATTTTTCTTGCCTTTTGGGTGGCAAGTTGCAGTGCAGTGCCGCCGCTACTGCGTATGCTCATCGGTAATGCACTCAATTTGACATTTTTCTCGGCACTTCTTGTTATGCATCACAACGGGTTTTTTATCAGTTGCCGCCACATTTGGCTTTTCCGCGGATTATCGCTTCACCTGCGATGCGCTGAAAAGGGGCGTGTGGTAAAGTAGTTGTCTAAGAGATAGCAGCAGTGAAGACGCCAATTGTGGCGCCTCAACGCAGACGTGCCACACATACAGTTGTATACTCATGAGAAACGGCAAAGCAATGACACACTGGCTTACTCAGCTGAAGCAGGAATAATGAAGGAAACAACAAGAAATGCAAAAACAAAACCAACAACAACAAATATGAAAACAAGAAGAAGAAGCAAGAGACAGAGCACAACAACAATAACAAAATGAAAACACAAGACAAATAAAATAAAGGTGAGAAAAAAACAACAACAAAAAACTACAATGAAAACAACAGTAAGACGAATAAAGCAACAACAACTATTACAGAAATAATAGCGAAGAAATGGAAAGACGACAACAACAAAACCATTAGAAGAATAAGACTCAAACAACAACAACAGCAAGATAGGGAAAAACCAACAACAACAACTACAACTACAACAATTGTAATAAGAAGGAAACAACAACTAAAATAATGAAAACAACAACAAAACAAGTAAGGAAAGGCTAAGTTCGGGTGCAACCGAACATTTTATACTCTCTATCGCAATTTATTGATGTAATTTTATAAAGATAACAGAATTCGAATCCCATATGTTCGGCATAAAGTTCAATAGAATAACGAAAATCATCATAAATAGTACTCGTATATGGGGACTGACGGAATTCCTGAACCGATTTCACTCGTTTTCACCACCAAGATACAATATAACGAAGACTATACGCTCACTTAATTTTATACTACCAATAATTAGCTATTTGAGAGCTAGGGGAAGTTATGACCCGATTTTAACCATTTCTTGTACAGAGACACACTATTAGAAGAAAAAGTTTTCCTCTGAATTAAATTAATATATCTAAGAGATTTACCGAAATTTTCGGTAAAAAATTACCCTTATTTGCTGAGTTCTTCATGTTCGAAATCAGGGGCCTTGAAAAGTCATGGTTCGATTTTGACAATTTTTCCACAAGCGATGTCACAGCGCAAATACAGTATTTGTGTAAAGTTTTATTCCGCTATCTTCAGTGGTTCCTAATGTATAGATGTATTATAAAGTGAACGAATCAGAAGAATTCAAAATTGAGTTATATGGGAAGCAGGCGTAAACCAATTTCGCCCATATTCCACCCGTGTAATCAGAGTGTCAGGAAAGTGTTATATACCGAATTTCATTGAAATCGATCGAGTATTTCTTGAGATATGGTTTTTGACCCATAAGTGGGCGACACCACACCCATTTACCTTTTCGTAAAAACATCTCACTGTAGCTTCTTTCTGATATTTCTTCTGTAAAATTTTGTGTTTCTGATGTTTTGTAGTTAGTGAGTTAACTCACTTTTAGTCATTTTCAACATATCCTTTGTATGGGAGGTGGGCGTGGTTATGATCCAAATTCTTTCATTTTTGGACTGTATAAGGAAATGGCTAAAGGAAACGACTGCAGAAAGTTTGGTTTATATAGCTTTATTGGTATGCGACACTGTATAGGTTTTCGGTTTTCGCCATTTTGTGGGCGTGGCAGTGTTCCGATTTTGCCCATCTTCGAAAGCTACCTCCTCAGGGTGCCAAGGAATATGTGTTCCAAATTTCGATATCATTAATATTTAAGATATCTTAATTTTTACTCAAGTTATCGTTTGCACGGACAGACAGACATCCGGATTTCAACTCCACTCGTCATCCTGATCATTTATATATATATATAATCCCATATCTAACTCTTATATTTCTTGGTGACACAAACAACCGTTATGTGAACAAAACTATAATACTCAGTGCAACATGTGGCAAGAATATAATTATAGAAAAAAGTAAAGAGAAAAAGAGAAGAAGAAGAAAACAACAGCAAGAAGAAGAAGAAACAACAACAGCAAAATGGTAGGTAAAAGGAAAAGCAACAGCAGGAACAACATCAGAAGAAAAAGAAGAATAAACAACAACAACAAAGTGTTAAAAAGCAAAAAACAACAGTAACAACAACATGAGACGAAGAAAAAGAGACAATACCAACAACAATAAAACAAGAAAAAATCGAAAACAACAGCAAAAGTAAGAAGAAAACCAACAACAACTACTACAATCTTCCCGACAATTCTTTATAGTGCCACACCGCTGCACAATGCCACCACATACGAGTACTCCCACACCAACACGCTGAGGGCGCAGCTTCAAGCGCAGAGGTCGCAACACAACAGCTGATCTTTGCTGGCGCTGCTGTTTTGTCAGCCACTGAACAGAGTCAACACAGCTCTGCAAGAAGCTTGGAGACACCAGCGCTAGGTGCGTTTTTTGTTAAAAAATTGCTGTTGTTGTGTTTTTTTTTTGTTTTTGCATGCGGCGCATATTGCATTGGCCTGTTTTGCTGGCGCTGCACGTAAACAAAACAGCACAAATAAAGCGTTGAGGACGCGAATGCGGATGACGCCGCCGCCATCATCGTCGATGAGTACGACAACAAACAAACAACATGATTTATGCATGACTAAGCATGTGTGTGTGGGTGTGTGTGTTGCGTGAAGGACTTTTGTTGCACGTAGCACTTTTTCGCATTTTTTTCGCCTCCGTTGCATAGAAATTTGTCAGATGCTCCACAAGCATTTTTCGCTCTTTTTCTCCGTAGCGAACAATGCTACTTCTTTTCCATCAATTTGTTACGTTTTCGCCAACAACACTCCAACCCCCCACCGGTTCGGTTCGTTGTTTCACTTCTTCCGTATGCCATTGCAATATTGAGTGCATCGTTGACAATAGTTCTCACGTTTTTTTGCCATTGTTGTTGTTGTTTACAATGTTCGCATTCATTTTTCTTATCACGCAAAAGTTTTCGCTTTTCGCAAAGTGTAACGAAGTCAAGGCGACGAGTCACAGAGACACAGTCATCGTTGTCCCCAGCTGATGGCTTAAGCATGTTGGGTACTTCGCAATTATTTAGAACAGTCACAGGTGTGGGCGGTGTGTGGTCTAACTGTGAATGCAATAGCAAATTATTACAAATGCAAAGCTTATATGCATTTTCAGTTGGCATAATTTTAGGCGAAATGCATTTTTGTATTGTGTTTGATTCGTTCTGGAGTGAAGTCGTGCAATTCTCCTTCGGTTTATAATAAATATTTTATATTATATGGTTATAAAAACCGTTACAAAAATGTTATTCAAAATATTGGCCGTCGCTAGCTACTACTTTTGACCGTTCTCTCTGGCAGCATGCGTATTCCGTGACGAAAGAACTCCTCATCTTTCGAGTCGATCCAAGTATCAATCCAATTTTTGACTTCTTCATAAGAACTGAAGTGCTCATTAGCTAGACCGTGTGCCATCGATCGGAACAAGTGGTAGTCAGATGGAGCAACTTCTGGAGAATACGGCGGGTGGGGTAAGATCTTTCATTTCAGCGTCTCCAAATATTTTTTGACCACCTTTGCGACGTGAGGCCGAGCATTGTCATGCTGGAGAATGAATTTATCGTTTCTTTCCTCGTACTGTGGCCGTTTTTCTTTTAGTGCTCGACTCAAACGCATCAATTGCGTTCGGTATCGATCTCCTGTGATGGTTTCAGTCGAGTAATACTTCCCATTCAGCATCTTTGAAGAGCATTCGATGAGCCTCAGCCGCACTTTTCTTGGAATTAAAACAAAAAGTAAAATTTCCGCAAATGTCGAAAGTTCGGCTCAAAAAGTGGCATTTTCAGTTGAGAATAAGTTTGGGAAGCAAACAGATCTCTACACATACATACATTGTGTTGGGTTAATGTTGGCACAAATGTCCAAGATCGATATAAAACAGTACTTAACCCTAGAGACATCTATTGGAAAACGGCGTAAGCAAAGTTGTAGATCAATATATAGTCGTGACTGAGAAACTAAAGTCGATTTTAGAAAAGATATCTGTGGATAGAGACTTAAAGCTTATTCGTCGATTTGTAGCTGGAAGTGCTATTAAACAACTTTAAATATGCCAAACTTTCTGTTGAGAAAGAGTCATAATCTTAATAATAAAGATCCATATGTTTTAGAATCAGTTGCGGCATTTTTAATAGCTCCAGTGCATAATAACTCTGGAAAATCTTTTGTAGAAGCGTTAGACCTATAAACAGTGTATGATCTAAAAGTCAGTAACCGTAACTTCTTTATCAGTCTTCTAGAAACCTTTGATGGATTTTAGTCTTATATAAATAATTTTCTCAACAACTTTATTCGATACTATTTTTAAAAGAATGCAGAATTTAGAGTTCTATGAGCAACATATCAACTGATATCTGGATCGAAAGATCGCTGATCGAAAACGTCAATTGTTCATTCTTAAACATTCTTGTCTTATATTATTATTAAAATTTCTTAATAAGAAATATCATATGTATGTATGAGAGATAGAGATATGGTAGAATAGATCTTTCGTATATCTTATAAAACTCTTTAAATTTAAACTAAGCTAATCTTAACCATGCAAAGTAGTCCTGTACAACCGTAGTACGACAAGTCTTTTACTATGGAGTTGAAACATGGACAATAAGCTAAAAAGATCTTCGAAAGGAATACATATATTTATATATAATTCAAGACGATAGTGTGGCACGATTTATTAAAGCGCAACTAATAAGATAACAACAAAATAGCAACAAAAATACCAACTGTTTTCTGGAAAATCGCAGATCGAAAACGTCAACTGTTCATTCTTAAACATAATTGACTTATATTATTACCAAAGTTTCTCAATAAGAAATATCATATGTATGAGAGGTATAGATATAATGGAATAGATCTTTCGTATATCTTGTAAAACACTATAAATCTTAACTAAGCAACAGACAATGCAAAGTAGCCCTGTAGAACCATAGTACGACAAGTCTTTTGCTATGGCGTTGAAACATGGACAATAACATAAAATTACAAAAAATTTTGATGACCTTCGAAAGAAATATATATAATTCAAGACGATAGTGTGGTATGATTTATTAAAGCGCAACGAATAATATACAGCCGTTGAAAAATACTTAAGAACGATATTGAGTTCTTGCCATTAGAGATTATTTTTAACAAAAGACGCTTAAATACCTTGGATAAAAAGCTTTATTTCATAAACTAAAGATGTGTTCGGCATTTAATACTCAATTTTTTTTAGAAAAACGTAAAATTTTTTTATTCACACGGAATAGTTAATATACATATGTACATATATGATTATCAAAAGTCAGAGTAGCTTTGAAGCGTATTGCTCGGCAGACCAAAGCACAGAAAAAGCTAATGATGATGATGTATGGTAATCTATATTTATCTATCCCTTTAGACCACTCTCTGTATTTCAATTTCTATTTAAAACAGTCCCTCTCTTTTTGGATGTTTCTTTTTTGAAGTCAATATTTGTTTATTTATTGAATCTGCTCTATGAAGCCTAACAATAAGTTATAAAATCTTAATTCTAATTAAAATTAGACAAGCTCAACCAAGTGATTGTTGTTTTGGTGAAACGTTGCTCTTCAGTGTGCTGGCATATCTCTTCTTTTTAGACGTGATTGATTACAAGAATGTACTAAAGCATTAGCCAATGGGTTTGGGTGATCTCGGAGTTTGGATAAATATTTGTTTCTGCTGTTCTCTACTTCTTTCTTTACCATATGAATACCAAGATCTTTATGGATATTTTCATTACGCATGTACCATTTGAGTGAAATCTCTGAATTATATCGATATTGGTAGCACAGGTCGTACCCCACGGTTGAATGCCATACATCCAAATGGGCTTTATGACCGCGTTATATAACAGAACTTTGTTGTCTAGGCTAAGTTTTGAATTTTTGTTTAGAAGCCAATTTAAGTTGGCAGCTCTTATCTTCATGCAGGTTATTTTGCTCGATATGTGTTTTCTACACGTGAGCCTTCTATCCAAGCGAATACCAAGATATGTTACTTCAGTCGCTTGGGGTACTAAAATATTGTTCATTTTAACTGCCGGGCACGTTTTTGGTTTTAGGGAAAATGTAACATGCTTGCACTTTTGTTCATTTACATTTATACTTTAATGTTCTTGATGCTATAATTGGCAAAAGTTGATGTCAAAACATTACTTGCTGTTGGAAGGTCTGCTGTATATATTATGTATAGAGTTGGCCCTAAAACACTGCCCTGCGGTACACCAGCTCTTATTGGTCGTTCTTCAGATATGAAGTCTCCTACTTTGACAGTAAACTTTCTATTTTTTAAATAAGACTCCAAGGTTTTATGCCTTTCGAGAGGTAAGCTTTTTTTAATCTTATATAAAAGCCCGTCATGCCACACTTTATTGAACGCCTGAGCCACATCTAGAAATATAGCAGAACAGTACACTCTATACTCGTACGCCCTTCTGATTTCGTTAGTAATTCTATTTACTTGTTCTGCAGTGCTATTGTTTGCACGAAAACCGAATTGGTGCGTTGGTATTACATTATTTTCATGGAGGAAAGGAGACATCTTTGATAGTAACATCTTTTCAAATATTTTAGAAAGACTGATTGGTCTGTATGAAGGCGGCTGTGTCAAGTCTTTACCTGGTTTGTCTATCATGATGATCTGCGACTTTTTCCATGAAATTGGATAGTACCCGAAACTGAGAATAGCGTTAAAGAGCGAGGTTAAAGCGCGACTGTTAAAGCAATATTTGGTAACTCAATTAGCATTTTTGGAGTAATTTTATCGTGTCCTGTCGACTTTTTTGGATTCAGCTCCTTTATGATATTAATAATTTCAGAAGATGACGTTTGAATAGACCCAAGCGACTCGTTAGCGCTATTGGAGATGATTGGCAGCTTAAAGCTGTTCTTTGGGCAATTAGGTTGAAATACCTTTTCTAGGTGATTTGCAAAACAATGTGCCTTATCCTCGTCACTTCGTGCCCAGTTTCCATCCAAGCCTCTTATAGGCAAGTTGGAGTCGATTGGAGGCTTCATTGACTTTTGGGCTGATGTAAATAACTATTTATATTAACAAATCTGGTTTCCTCACCCTCGCTCTTTAATTATCTCTATCTGTAAAGATATCTCTTCTACCTCTCTCTCTCTCTTTACCACCCTATATAAGTATATATTTCTAACACACACTATCCCTCTATCTCTCTTTCTTTACATCTTTCTTTTTGAATTTTTTTTTTAAGATTTATACAACACTCTCTCGCTCTCTTTATCTATAAAATTTTGAAACTTCTCATCCATCTATCGCTTTCCCTCTCTATATAAGTATATCGTTTTTGGCTAACAGATGGGTCTCGTGGGATATTTATAATTAGAATTATTTGACTTTGAAGTTTGTGTTTTATACTTAACCTTCACTCTGCGCTCTTGAAGAGTCTACATACTATGTATTATATAGCACAACCTATGTAACCTAATGTTAATCTCCAATTATTATAAAATTACCGACGATTCTCCCCCTAACTGCTTACACAATTCGCAACTAGTTATTGATTGTTGATTGTATTGATTGATTATAGCCGATGATAGCACATTCTTGAGGGCGTCTTGAATTTTACATCGTGATAACAACATTTAAAATAATATGGACCGTTATTTTTATCGCAACCCCACACCAGCCATTGCAATTGCATTTATATTTTTGAAATTTCCCGTTACATAATTTCATAACTTTCTTCGAGTGTTTGTCGTGCTCCGTGCACCCCACACTCTAAGTAAACAAAAAGTTGCCACAAAATCCTTATCTATTTTGCATCATACCCACAAACACACACTGCTCGCCCGAAGGTGCAGAACTAAAGGAATTTGTAAGCGTTGAGCGTAACTTTTACAGTTAGATATTTTCGTAAAGTGCGAGCGTAGAAAATTACAACATTGCAGCGATAACAACATGAACGAAAGTAGCAACAACAATAAAGAGGGCAGCAACAACAACGAAAGCAACAAAGACAGCGAGGAAATGTAGAAAGTCATTATAAATAAAGAAATATCAAAAAGAAATTACAAAAAATACATATATAAATCCATGCAAAAGGGTCCATGGCAATTTCGTCTATATACATGCCCTACACACTCCTAACCACACTCCAACCACTTTCAAACTGCATTGCAAGCGCTGCGAAAGGTGTCGTCGGTTTGGATGCGCGATGTAAAAGGCGAGTGTGCCACTATTGCTCTGCCATTTGTCATTTAGGGTAATGTGTGTGTAAACTTTGGAAAAAAAATTTGAACTTTTCCGCAAGCGGAAAAAAATGTGGAAAAACAATATCTGACAGCTGAGGGAGTGCAAGTCGGGGGGGTGGCGTACATTGAAGTCAAACTGCCGCCAGCTTCATGTGCACACAAAGCTGACATTTAGATGGGTGTGTATGCGTGGGTTGGACTTGCAATCGGTGATTTGCATATGTTACGCTTTCAAGCTGTCTTCTATAAACGTCCTTCCTGAACGTCGATTTCTACCATTGAACTGCATTGGTGGCTTTGCTGTCAGTCCTCGCACTTTTTCATGCAACTCAAAATGGGCGAAAACAAGCGAGAAAGGAAGTGAATCGACGAACATAAATTATATCTCTAGTTTTGTAAATATATTTTTTTAATAGTTAAAAATATCGATTAAATATCTTTTAAACAATTTAAGAGGAGAAGTAAAAGTCAGAGGAGAACTCTTCACATCACGACCAGTTAGAGAGAGAGAAAGTAATTTATTGAGGGCAACCCTAGCCTCTGTATATATTATATTTGTCTATTGCCATAAAATCCGTAAACCATTATATATTGCATGGATGTTCTTTTAAACCTACCACTTTTACTTCTCGGATCGTTAACAACTTGATCTTCTTGAAAGGGTCGAAAAATCTCTTTAAATCTCAATATCGAATCAAAAACTCGATTACCGATAGTTTTCTGTGAGAAGCTTCTAAACCAGAAATATATTTTTTGTCATTCTATGTAGAGCTCTAATCTCATTACTTGTTTATAAATATCTAGTTTTAGTTCCCAGTATTCTGTAAACCCAAGCCTGCATCGAGATACAAGAACTCTATGTATATATTTCACTCTCAGACATATTTGATCCTCTGAAATATGTAATCTGTTCAAGAGTAACCATATATTCAGTCGAAAATTGAGCTCCTGGAAGCGAAGTTGCTCACGGATTCTTCAAATGAGACCACCTGTTTCTGTGCCAACTAGTTATAACAAGGACTTGGAGACATGTCCGGACGTGCTTGTAGCAGACGGACGAGATCTTCATAGCATCATCTCCACTGAAGCAATGCAACAGATAAAAGGATAAAGAACAAAAACCATATCGAGACTGACGCGGATAAGACTACTTTTTCTCACGTATGAAAATTCGATGTAACCAAAAGTCAACTAATAAGAGCTTAAATGTTTTGTAAATTCTTTTGAAGAACACGATCGAGTTATGTGTCGTTGATCAAATAAAAATCCGGGTTAGTGATTTGAAATAGCAATCAGCAATATAGTTGAAACATAAAGCATACATTAGAGCAACTAGATTTTAATTCTCACTCTCTAAAAGCCCCTCTTAAAATAGTATCATAAGAGGAGTGGGATCCGAGTTAATAGTCTCTGCGAAAGTTATGAAGTTAATTCGTTATTTAAAATGGCCAGTTCAAAATTTAATGGATAGAAAGATTTCAGTGCTGAATAATATTGCTCATAGTCGCGGAAAAGTTACCCTCTCAGCTTCAGAGAGAGAGAGAGAGAGAGATATAGAAAGAAAGAAACAGAGAAAGGGGGAGGTTAAGCGGCTAACTTTTGGGAAGAGAACCAAAAGAGTAATTTCTTTCGTTCAGTAAACTATATAATTCTCAAACGGCTTATAAAATATAAACACATTTTGCGAGGTTATATATGTAGAGATGCGGGAAAATGGGGGAAATTTTGATTTTCTGTAGAGGGTTTTAGCCATAATTTTATTGAATACTATTACAATATCTAATCTGTAAAATCAGATCAAGAACATAAAAAATACCAATATTTTTTTATGCAAAACGAGTTTTTTTCAATGAGGCTTGCCTTGCCGTGACTACGATTCCAGTCCATCAGCTCAACTGAAACCACTCAAATTTCTTTAGTATGGGGATTTGTGGTGCCCTTGAACGATTCATTGGAGTGAAACAATTTGTTTTGGATAAGAGGAATGGGTTCAGAGTTGATAACCTCTGCGAAAGTTATGAAGTTAATTCGATATTTAAGATGGTCAGTTCAAAATTTAATGCATAGAAAGATTTCAACCCTGAATAATATTGCTCATAGTCGCGGAAAAGTTACCCTCTCAGCTTCAGAGAGAGAGAGAGATATATATAGAAAGAGAGAAACAAAGAAAGAGAGAGGTTAAGCGGCTAACTTTTGGGAAGAGAACCAAAAGAGTAATTTCTTTCGTTCAGCAAACTATATAATTCTCAAACGGCTTATAAAATATAAACACATTTTGCGAGGTTATATACATATGTAGAGATGTGGAAAAATGGGGGAAATTTAGATTTTCTGTAGAGGGTTTTAGCCATAATTTTATTGAATACAATATACAATGTCTAATTTGTAAAATCAGATCAAGAACATAAAAAATACCAATATTTTTTTACGCAAAACGAGTTTTTTTCAATGAGGCTTGCCTTGCCGTGACTACGATTCCAGTCCATCAGCTCAACTAAAACCACTCAAATTTCTTTAGTATGGGGATTTGTGGTGCCCTTGAACGATACATTGGAGTGAAACAATTTGTTTTTCTTTGGGGATGATTTGCTCAAAAAAGCTACTTTTTTGATCTGTATTGTATTGAAAAATTATAACATTGATATAAAAATTTCAACGAAAAAATGAAATCGTTCAGGGGCAAAAAAAATTACAATTGGAAAATTAAAAAAAAAAATTAAATCGGCTCTTTCGGCAGTCTAATAATATAATCGCGTTTATAGTCTCAAGTACACTTTTGTCTAGTGTAGCGGAGCAAGATGCTAAAAATTCTGTTATTTTACCGACTTCAACATATATAACCCCTTAATGAATGTTTCTAAATAAGTTTTCAGAAACGAAAACATTTAGTCATAGGGGTGTTTTGGATTTTGATAAAAAATTCGGAACCGAAGAAATAATTTTTTTTTTTCATAGAAAACAATAATTATTTTATGAAACGAAAAAAGGTAAATTATTATTTTGAAGAAATCTTAATAGATATTAATGAGTGTATAAATATTATTCGAAAAGATATAATAATGAAATCTTCATAAAAAAATGCTACTTGAGCTTCAGAGCGATGGTATTATTAATAACACTATGTGTGAATAAATTAATTTATGCCAATGCTTTACTTAAAACCTCTAAAAAATTGTTTTAAAAATGTTAAATTACTATATTTAGTAGATATAAAAAATGTACGACGTACACGGCGTATACGCAACCTCAACCACCGACCGACTCAAACCAACTGATTTGAAAGCGTTAAATTCCACGTGACTTTAACACATTTTCCAATCATTTCACAAGCAATATTTCAACGCCATTTTGCTTTGTGCAACGATTTATTGGTGAGTTTTTTGCCAACACTACTAGCTGTACTACTTGCAATTTTCAAGTTTTCAAACTTCACTCATTGAACATTGAAAGCCACAAGCGTAACAGCAACGCACGCCAAGTAGTGATGGAAGTGGCGCGCCGAAACACCCTGCATTGACTTAGTAGCCGCCATTATGCACACAAGAGCTGCACAGCGGCTTACACACACACGCACATGCAACATTGCATATTTGTCAACAAAATTTTTCATTTTGATTGATGAGTTCAAGGATTCCGGGGGCTGCTTACGGCGCATATGCAAGCAGCCATGTGAGGGAATTACTACAAGGAAGCAGGCACACATACATATTAGATATACGGTAGCACAAGTATCTATTTAGTATGCATTTGTGGCATGCTTGTGTTGCAAACGCTCGTACATACAACATGTTTTGCATGCCAAGGTGCCTGCCTGTCCGTAAGTGCCTGTGCCACAATAACAACACAACCAGTAAGTCAGTAAGTAGATAGGTGCATACGTGCAGCTTATGTGTTGTCTTCTTCTTATTCTTTTGCAACACACTTCACGGCTTTACAACAAGCGACAACACTTGCCACATTGTTATCATTGCATTACCCATAGACACACTTGCACACACGCAGCCATACAAATAGCAACACTCAATTGTGTGTGGTGTGCGCTTACAAACACGCATTTGCCACAAGCTTAGAGTGCTTGCTCAGCAGCGTGTGCATGTGTGCTACATACGCCAATAACAACAATAATTCCATACAATTGCTTCTGTTATTGTTAGGAAAATGTGAAAGTTTTGCTGTCGTGCGTTGCGTTGCGCTTCCGCTTCGGTGCAGCTGAAAGGAAAACAATATTTTTCTAGTGTTTGCCATATCCTGCCGCCAACGCTGGCAACAGGGGAGTGTGTGTCAACGTTGCCAAAGTCAGTGGATGTTGTACACACGAAGAAAATATGAATATATAATAAAAAAAAAAATGTATTTATTTTTCAATAATATTAAAAGTGTTGCCATATTTTTTCAAAAGTTTATAAAATTAATTTTTTTAACAAAAAAAATATATATTTAATTTTAAAATATCACATATAAATATTTACAATATTTTTTATAATTTTTGGTAGATGGCAACGCTGGATAAAAAATTAAAAGTTATTTAGTTTAAAAAACAAAATTTAATTTTTATTTTTTTTTAATTTTGAAAATCATTTTTATTCAAGATAACTGGCAACCCTAGAAAATGCTAATATTATCATACTTATTTTTCATACAAACAAGCTTAATTTGAGCCTGGAAAACATAAAACAAACAATTTCCAGAGCGTATTATATTTTCAAGACAAGTGGCAACTTTACTTCACTTAAGAAATAATAAAAAGACAACTAATATTTAAACGTAGGTGTTCTACAACAACAACCATAACGGAAAAATAGAGTGTTGGAGAACATATCAGATTTTTTTATTGTAAATATGGAGGTCTCTGGAAACCTACTGTTCTGCGGGTGTATTGTATTTCAGTAACGGTCAAAGAAAGGGTCCAGAACTTTACTATGACCGTAGGGGGATCAGCTCTTATTTAAAATTATGAAGTTTCGGTAGTCTTAATCGACGTCAAGCGGAAAACAAAATTTATCTTTTGAGAAAGAGAAGAGTAGAAAAGGAAATAGAAGGCCCGACATTTAACTATAATTCAAGGCCTTACCCAACCCATTTTTCTAGTGGATCTTGAGACAAATTTATTAATGGAGACCCCAGTACCTTCTAATATAGAAGGAATATAGAATATATTCTAATATATTCTTTGGTAGCTTTATTTTTTAAGTTACAACAAACATCCAATATAATGTTATGTAATGGCTTTATAGACAGAGGTCTTAAGGGGTTATATACAGTTAGAATTTTCAAAAAATCGATTTTTTTTATTTCATTTTCTTAATGTACATATATTTAAGAATACACACAGAAAATTTCATATCGTTCCGGTGAATATTTTCAAAGTTACAAGCAAATGAAAAATTTGAAAAGGCATTTCAGAGTGCTTTTAAGTACAAGGTCCAAACTTTAAACGCGTTTTTCTCAAAATGGTGTTTTCAAAGTCGGTGACCAACATTACTCGAAAACGGCTAGACCGATTAGTCTCAAATTTTTACACGACCTTCTTAAATATTTTTTTTAGTAATCAATCGTAGATTTTTTCTCTCCCATAAATATTTTTTTTTATAAACAATTTAAGGCCGAAATTTCGGTGAAAAATCGATTTTTTTTTTTTAGAAACCGCCATTTTGTCAAAAAAATTTTATTTTGCTTTTTCCTTCGATTAATTACTAGATTTAACATTATTTTAACGAAATCTGTTTGGTTTTTTAATTTCGGTTGATCCAGTTCCGAGATATAGTGGTCACCGCAAAACGTCTTTTTTGAGAGGAGCTCCTGGAGATCAGCTGTAGCTCTTTTTCAAATAAATATTTTTACTAAAACTAAGTCTTAAAATACAGTTAAAAGATACCATAATATGTGTATAAATTTTTGGATCAATAAATTAAAAAGTTTTCTCAGAAAAAAATCTGGAAAATTCACTTTTTTTCGGCCGTCTAACTGTATATAACCCCTTAATCTTTTCATCAAATAACAGTCCAATACATTCCACCTTCACTTTCTTAGATCATTTAATAAAATTTAGATTACTTAGGTCCAAACCTAAACGTACAGTCTTAACCTTTAATAAGCTTTTACAACAACTATGATGATAGTTAAGACGATAAGACCATTTCTTCAACGCAAAAAAAGAACAGTTCTTTCGTAGTTCCGTAAATCCTGAGTAAGCAATTTAGGTTTACTGTCAAAAGGAGGGCCACAAATTAATATACTCATATCGCTCTCCTTTAAAAATATGAACTTTCATTATTGTTATCAATATCCCCTAACCTAAATTTTAGGTTTTCTCATTTCGCTATATCAACAAGTAATACATATCCGAAAATTCTCCCTTCAGTAAGGACTTTAACCTTCATTAAGCTTCGAATTATTTTTGAGAAGAGATTGAATGTGAGTTAGAGTACATAAAGACAAATTCGTCGGTATCTAAAACGATAGTTCTACAGGTTAACGGTCTAATGACATCGATATTTTTAGAGAAACTCTAATCCGTCTCCTGGACTTGACTATCATCTCAATAATATGCAAAAAAAAAGAATTTAAGTCACAGCTCATCACGAGCTCATCTGCAATCCATCTCCCTGACTTTACTATAATCTCAATAAAATGCGAAAAAGATAAATTTCTCTTCTCATATATCACATACCGACCTACTGAGACATAAGTCACAACTACCAAAACTGTAGAGAATCTTCATTAAAAACTAATATTTATCAATACCTAAAGTACAGTTTTCGTACCTAGATTTGCCGAACAAAACGGAAATGAGAAACCTGACGATGTAGTTAGATTATGACCCTTTACGAATGAATCAAGGCTTCTAAAACAATACTTGTCATTAAAAATGAGACGAAATACAACCTAACATCTGACAACTAATATGGAACACATTTCTCAAGATAACAGTCGAGCTTCCAAATAACACGAAACAAGTCCACGACCTGTCTAACATCACGAACTCGAACCGTTAAAAAGTACTTCAATAGTCTCGAAAACCATTCTTAACTCCAAAGCGCTAATGTCAGTAGAAGCTGGATTCATTTCCGAACTTACTCGATATAGGATTCAAGTCTTTCTATCACTGGAATCAATTTTACAATCAGTTTTTTACCCACACATTTACAGTTCTTATTGATTCTCTGACCCAAAAACTATTAATCTAAGCGGATTTACTGAACACTCTCAGCCATATATGGGTAATATGAAATCTGTAAATTGCTCTTAAGTAACCTCTCACTTCGTGTAAAACAGGGTTCTTAGAAGCGAAGTTTGACAGCGATTCTTTGAATTGGAATCATAGTAGAAATCCAAGGGCGAAACCATCCAAGCTGCAGCTGAGATCGTTGTCGGCGGCCAACGTTTTGGGTACTAGGATTTGACGACATGTTTCGACCCCAATAAATCTCAAGGATAAAGTCTTCGTAGCGAATGTACCGCTAAAGCTCTCGGCATTCCCTGCGACGAGTCGTCACTCGAAGAAGGTAAAGTTCCATTCATTCATCCAAGAACTTTTCTCAACTATTTTCTGAAATCATATATTTATTTCTCGCAGTGTCTGCACAGTAGCAACACTGTCAATGCCAGAGGCATAACCAATGCATCCCTACACACTGTATTGAACCATTGTGTTCTGCGAGAAAGTGTTATGGAAATTACACTAGCAACACGGAAATTAGTTTTTATGCAACTCGAGTCTATAGGTACCTACATATTTGCTAGGCAGTGCACACTGGCAGACTTGTGAACATATGTATATTGGATCCGAATATATATATACAAATATTGGATGTGAGTGTAGTTGTATATAACGCGAGTATATGGAGGCTAACCAAACCGAGTGCTGAGTAAATAAATAGTGTATGCGCCTGGAGCTTGAACAAATTCAAGGGCAAAACAAAAATCAGTAGTTGCACTTGAAATATGCAAATCGAATTTGAAAGCTTGTATGCTGTAGACTAGGCCGCCGGCAGCAGCAATATTTGCTTTATTGACGTCAATACGAGTACAAAATCATTGTTGTTGTCTTAAATGCGATTTACAAGCACTGCAACTTTGTATGATTTCCACTCAATAAAAGCACAGCTAAGCTAATAATAATAAGCGAATGTACTCGTTTGTAACGGTATCACTTTCGTTACGCTACCGATGAATGTACTTGGAATCTTTCCAATACGAATGCGAATGGCAAACTTTAATCTCTCAAGTGCAACTAATTTCGGTAACGTTCTTATATAAGTTTAGCAACAAACAAAAAAAACAACAAACAAAAAACAACAACAACAACAAACAAAAAAACAACAACAAACATGCATACAAGCAGTTGCATGCATCATTGCTTACAGCAATAACTTTGCATGCAGTGAGCGCATTCAAACGACACACAGCGCAAGAGTTGCCAAATGCGAGCTGCTGCAATTGCAAATGCAAAATGCATAAGAAAAATAATAACAACAACAACAATGATGGTGATGATAGCAGCAAACAGTCAAGGAAATCAACCAAATTGAATGAGTGCGCTGACAAGTGCCAAGGATCTTGCAGCAAAGCGCGCATGTGACACACACACGCACACAAATGCTAAAGGGTTGCCAGACTAGCGGGCGGTGCAAGTAATGCAATGCCAGGAAAGCATTAATACAAAGTTAAGTTATATAGTACATACAAATGTACGCATTAGCTTTGCTGCCAATGAAAATCGGAAAAAAGTAAGATGTCCTACCTACATTCAGTCAACGTTGTGCAACAAATTAAATTACGCGCGTAAAAATCAGAGTTGCAAAAGTGAAATCAAATCATGTCAGAAGTCAAAATTACTGCAGTTGCATTGGAATATTCTTGAAAAATTTAAGATTCACGGAAGAAATATTTTTTTAAGATAATTTCATAACAAAGGCTGCCTGACGTTGCATACAATGCGAGCTAAAGTAGCTAAGGAAGTGCAAAAATTAAATTATGAAGGTGCCATAAAAACAGGTTAATGAACGACAGTGGCAAGCTAAATTTTATTATAAAAAAATTTTAAATTTTATTATAAAATACTACTTCTAATTTCACTTCTTCTTCTTCTTCTACACATATGACAATTGAGACAACTCAATCGTTAGATCAAATTGAAGAAAAAGAATTTAATGACATTTTAATTTAATGAATGAAAAATGGGGCTCGTGTTCATGTACAAAAACGTCTATTGCTTGGGAGTTTAACAGAACTTCATTTAATCTTTTTGGAGAAATATCCAAATTGTGATTTAAGTTTGTCTGAATTTACTGCTCTTCGACCCAAAGAGTGCATTTTGGCTGGTAGCAATGGTACCCATTCTGTTTGCGTTTGCAAAATCCACCAAAATGTAAAACTTATGATAGAAGATGCCTCTTTTAAAAAATTAACAGACCAAAATTCCGAAATTGCGTTCCTTGCTTCGTATGAAAATATTTTAAAGGAAATGGTCTGTGATCCTTCTTCACCTGCTTGTAATATTTTAAATTGTGATAGCTGTCAAGGAGTGGAGAAACTTATTAATGTTTTAATTGAATTTTTTGACGAAAAATATATAGATACAGTCATGTACAGAAGTTGGATATCGACTGATCGTACCATGTTGCAAACTTGCTATGACACAGCAGATGAATTTATTGAAAAATTTATAACGAATTTGCAGATTCTTCTGAAACATGATTTTATAGCAAAGCAACAAAGTGGATATTTTTCCAAATTAGAGGAATCATTAAAAGCAGGTGAATTCATTGTTAAAGGAGACTTTGCGGAAAACTATCAAGCTGTAATTCAAGATGCTATTCAGAGTCAGTATTGGGTAAAATAACAAATCACTATTCATCCTTTTGTTGTTTATTATAAAGAAGGAGAAACCCTAAAACATGACTCGTTTGCAATAATTTCTGAAGATCTTAATCACGATTCAAATGCTGTAAATTTTTTCCTACGTAAAAATGATTTTCTGCACGAAAGAAGAACACACTCTTAATGAAAAGCGTCTTCAAACAAGATTTTCAAAAGCAAAAACAATCTCAGGCTCCAGAAGCTTTCATTGGTTTATCCCTAAGGATGAAACAACAATAATTTGCAAAGAATATTCTTCATCCAAAGATTCAAAGATACTTAAAATTCAATGATTTCAAAACCATATTTTGGAAGTTATAAGTTACTAATTTTTTTATAAGTCAAAAACGATCTTTCTACCTATTAAAAATTCAGATAAAGAAAAAGTCTAACAAATTAGTATACTGACAAACAAACTTTCGGAATATTAAATATTCTGTTAAATGATATTTCTGCCTATTAAATATTCTGTTAAAAAAATTGTTGGTTAAACGACAATTTTTTAAAAAATGTGAGCATAATTGACATATTTATTCTAACAGATGATTTCGAATGAAAATAATCTATATACTTAAGCCGAGTCTGGTATATATGTCGATCGTGATGCGCCTGCTGTTGCGCGCCACAGTGCACCGTCGGACGAAATATTGAATATCTCCGTTAGTTTTAGACCCTCCATCAATTTTTTTTTTTTAAATACGCAGAAAATTATAAGGAATTAAAAAAAAATTATGCCATGAATATGGCACGTGGCCAAATCAGTGTAAATCTAGTTTCAAAAATTTTTTTGATTTTTTTTTTTTGGTCAAATTTTTGAAAAATTGAAAGCTTGTAAATTTTGTTTACAACTGTTACGAATCCTCTGTAAATCCTGTAAATATGAAGCAAATCCATTAAAACCTGTTAAGTTTATCGTAGTTTAAAAAAACTCTGACTTAAAAATTAAAAACCCTGTAAGTTCTAAATTTTTGAAAATTTTTAAAAACCCTTTGGCCCACAAACACCTCTCACCTAACACTAAAGTTATGCTAAGTTTCAAAAAAATCGGCTGACCCCCGACCAACATTGATATTTCTGAGAAATTTTGACCCAGAAGTCAAAATTACTGCAGTTGCATTGAAATATTCTTGAAGAATTGAAGATTCACGGAAGAAATTTTTTTATATAATTTTATAACAAAGGCTGCCTGGCATTGCATACAATGCGAGCTTAGGTAGCTAAGGAGAGCAAAAATGAAAAAAAAACAAATTTCAAAAAATTATTTTTGTTATGAAGGTGCCATAAAAGCGAGCTAACGAGCCTCAGTGTCAAGATAGATTTTATTATGCAATTTTTTTATTTCGTGTCCCAAAGAGTTTAATACCGGTATTAGCTAAAACCAATTGAGTTAGATAGAGAATTATATATACTAAGTCAAAATGATCAGTATGATCAGAATGAAGAGACGAACTGAAGAAACGAATGAAAAGCGAACACTGATGTAAAAATTCAACATACAACAAGTATGGATGTGCTAATTTAGGGTGTAACGGAAATTTTATACTTTAGAAAGTTAACTAGAGAGAACACATTGAGTGTAAGGCTTCCAAAGCTCCATTGCCTCTAAGTGGGTCCTTCGTCCCCAAATGGTATATTGGCTGTATATATTACTATTTGACAGATACCAACATACATTGAGTGTAAGGCTTCCAAAGCTCCATTGCCTCTAAGTGGGTCCTTCGTCCCCAAATGGTATATTGGCTGTATATATTACTATTTGACAGATACCAAAAGGCACCGGATTAAACCATTGGAATAGATTCAGAGGACCTATTTGATAGCGATAACCGGTGCTATGAAAACAGCAAAGAAGAATGGACCAACGATATATATATTATATACAGTACCAGTGGTGAAATCTATTTATTCACCGACGGATCAAAAGGTGAAAGAGGTACGGCAGTTCTGTAAAAATCCACATACAGAGAGCAGCTTAAAACTAAACGACTACAACTCGGTATTTCAAGCTGAGATTGTCGGACTAAGGGAAGGCGCTAAGTGGGCCTTGCCCCCAAACAAACAGGTCCATCAAGTTTTTTGTGCATAGCCAAGCCGCAAATAAGGCTATCCGCTGCGCTAACACGAAGTCTTACTGCGTCAGATTCCACAAAAAGGCAATTAATAGATTAGCGGGAGAAAACTAAG
The DNA here is from genome assembly GCF_028554725.1 of Zeugodacus cucurbitae. Classification (NCBI taxonomy): domain Eukaryota; kingdom Metazoa; phylum Arthropoda; class Insecta; order Diptera; family Tephritidae; genus Zeugodacus; species Zeugodacus cucurbitae. The sequence continues at coordinate 66,898,760 of NC_071668.1, read as the reverse complement.
TTGAAATTATCTGGGTACCCGGTCATATAGGTATAGAAGGAAATGAAAAGCCGAATGAGTTGGCCCGCTTAGGAGCAGCTGGGAACGCAGTTCCCTTAAACTGCCACAGACCTTTCAGTTCTTTCAAGCGCTGCCTAAATCAATGGATGCTAGGGAACATCTCAGGTCCTGGAACATGTACAACACGGGTCGTACTGCAAAACTACTATGGGGTACTGTTGATATTAGACAGACCAAAAAACTTCTTATTTTGAGCAAAAGAGAACTAAGCTGTATCACAGTGGTTATCACGAGGCACCTACCTTTAAGAGGCCACCTGCAGAGACTTGGTATAGTAGAATCGGCAGCATGCAGGCGGTGCGTGGAAGATGACAAAACACTAGACCATTATCTATGCGAATGCCCAGCCTTCTGTCGATTAAGAAGAGATACCATCCAAGGCTGCTGAGATCCTGGGCAGCTGAGATGGAAAAAACTCTAATGCTTCGTTGTTCAGGTGATCTCTAGCAGGGTACCTTCGGACAGCACAATGGGCCTAATGATGGTCTAAGAGCGGCCACTTGCGGCCAGGCTCTCTTCCACGCCTCCTTTTTCAACCAACCAACCAAGTTATTTATTTAATATTATATAGTTAAAATAACACACAACATATGTTCGACATATAGTCCATGGTAATAACCGGAATCACTATATATAGTATATGGTCGCAGAGATACTTCCTGGGCCGACTTTTTGCCACCAAGCTATATCATATCCAAAATTTCGCATTCATTAAATTTTGTTAAGATATCTCCCATATTAACCGATATATACGGTATAAAGTCCACATTAAGTTTGAAAATGTAAAATGAAATAATAGGTATATGGAGGCTACAGGAAGTATTGGCCCGATTTTGTGAAATTTGAGAGAATTGCCGATATTTTCTATACAAATTTAGCCGCAAAATTCGAGGTCCTCATGTTCGATATCTGGGGTCTTGAAAAGTTATAGTCCGATTTCAGTGATTTTTATACGGGCTATGTTTCACTGGAAATAAAATATTTGTGCAAAGTTTTGTTCTGATATCTTCACTGATGCTGATTCACTTTATTGTTAAGTGAATAAATCGAATGGTCTTCAAAGTAGGCGTGGTTGTTAACCTATTTCTCCCGTTTTCAAACTATTGCATTGGGATACCAAAGGAGTAGTGCTAACCAAATTTCGTAGGAAATGGTCGTGTAGTTTCGGAGATATGGGTTTTGACCCATAAGTAAACGGAGGCACAACCATTTAAAATTTTGTATAGAAATTTTAGTTCAGCCCTTCTATATATATATCTGTATAATCCGATTCCCTTAATTTTTAGAATGTATAAGGCAATGGATCAGCTATAACCGAGTAAGCGTTGCCTACTCCAGTTAAGAAGAAGAAGATAAGGCAGTGGCTAAAGGAAACGAACCTAGAGAGATATGTACAAAAACTTAGTTGAGAAGGGGACCACACTCACTTTCCCAAAAAAAAATATTTCCTACTTTTATAAGCTCCTTTTTTCAAAAGGTTTCAAAAATATTTAATCGCGCTCCGTCAGCTGATTCCACTTGGTACAAAATCATTATAAATCGAATAAAAAGTATACCAAATTGAATTTCAAACATCTCTTGGACCCTTAGTTCCCAATATAATGAATCATGAAGCTCATCATTAGACAATCGCCGACTGACATCTATCCGTTGATTTACCTAGAAAACTAAATGTAAATAAATAATTTAAATTCTCTGCCATGCAGCCACGTTGCAACTTCGAAGGAGAAAACGTAAATGAAAACTAATAGGAAAATCAAATAAAACTTCGGCAAACTCAAAAAGTGTTTGTAGAAAAGTCAAAGTGTGTTGGCGTGTTGGCACAAACAGGATAAGAAACTTTTCACAAGTTGACAGAATTGACTGACTAGGCTAACTAGGCGCCTGGAACGAGCATCGAGCATGTTGCAAGTGAAAAATGTGATGCAACATGCAATAACTGTTTGGTGTGAGGAGTACATATGTATACATTGATATTTGTGGGTGGGTACTCGTATTATGCGTGTCATTGCAAAACGCGACAGTTCGTCTATACTTTATACATGGAGTTGGGGAGGCTGGAATGAAATCAATTATTTAAAGAAATAAAGTGTAAAGAAATGAAAAAGAGTTAACATTTGTAGGAAATTTAAGTTAATCATATGCAAATTTAGTGAGAAACTGCTAATAACAGTGCAAAATTGGAGTATCATGAGAGTATTGAAGAAGATAAAGAGCTCAGGAACCCCATATGTGCATTTGTTGTCTCAAGTTAGGAGATTTTCACCAAAATCGGAAGAAAAGAAAAAACCCGTCATAAGAAGAGTCTTTAAGGTTGACCAGAGATGTTTATGAGTTGACGCTGGAAAAAACTATGAACTATTTGGGATTCCAGAAGCATGCTGCAAAACTTTCTGATCAGAGAAATGACTAATATAGTGGTTCTAAACGACTTGAAAGATAACTGAATATATTTTCTAAGTACTTACATAAAAAAATGGGAAGAAAATATTAGGTTATCAAATATCTCTCTTCCGCTTTTTTGCTCTTTATTCAATGCTTTATAAAAAGTGTTACAGTGATCGGATTTAATTGAAATAAAACAAATGGATTTATATAAGTAATCTAGATAATTATCTAGATAATTATCTTATAATACATATGTAGAGAGTGAAGATAGACATTTTTCTAGTGGTGATCGGTTTTAGTTAAAATATGCGCCGTTTCGTTCGATGATATTTTTACATTTAGAAGGCAACTCCATAATACCACCCTTATTTGCGAAAAACCCGGACAGCCACTTTTCACAAGCCTCTTCTGAGTTCAACTTTACACCACCAAGGGCGTTCGCCATGGACAGGAACAGGTGGTAATCACTTGGCACTATGTCCGGGCTATATGATGGATGCGACAAAACCTCCCATCCGAGATCCCGTAGCTTCTGACGAGTCTTCAACGAAGTGTGTGGTCTGGCGTTGTCCTGGTAGAACACTACATCCTTCATGTTGGTCAATTCTAGACGCTTCTGGTCGTTAGCCTGCTTCAAGCGGTCCAGTTGTTCGCAGTAGATGATAGAATAAAGCGTCTGACCATATGGGAGCAGCTCCTAGTGGTTGATTCTCTTCCAATCCCACCAAACACACAACAAAATCTTCCTGACCGTTAATCCCGGCTTGGCCACTGTTCGACCACGACCGTTTTCGCTTGATATTGTCGTATGTAATCCATTTTTCGTCGCCAGTCATCATCCGCTTCAAAAATGGGTCGAGTTCGTTCCGTTTCAGCAGCATGTCGCAGGCGTTGATTTGGTCCAGAAGGTTTTTTTGCGTCAAATCATGTGGCACCCAAACATCAAGCTTTTTTGTGTATCCAGCCTTATGCAGATGGTTTAAAATGGTTTGGTGACTAACTCCAATCTCCTGGGTGAAGTCACGAGATGCGATATGCCGGTATAAACTCGATGTTTTCCATGATTTGATCTACTGAACTTAACTACCTTCAGTGTTTTTTTATACGAGATGAACATTATTTTGACACTCTCATAAAAATACCCGTTACAAAAGTACAAAAAGTAAATCAATTTTTTTTTTCAGGCTGAGGGAGGCTGGGTCTATAACAGAGTGCGCACCTGGGCACTCTAGTCTCCTCAGGCGCTTCGACTTCACTCCGAGGCTACTGGACTACCATCATGTCGACGAGCCCAACCCTGGCGGTCTATTCTCTGCTCTCATACCTTCAAGAGGGGGTTGGGTGGGTAGAAGTCGCTGGAGGAGAGACGCGGTCAGCTTCTTTACGGATGGGTCGAAGTTAGCGGCGAAAGTTGGGGGAGGAGTCTGGAACTTCTCATTAACTTCAGCTTCAGGCTTCCGGACCATTGTAGCGTGTTTCAAGCGGAAGTGGCGGCCATAAAGGTTGCAGCGGATTCACTTAAGCTCAATGACTGTGCGCTCCAGGCTGGTTAAGGATTGCCAGCCCTCGCTATCAGTCGCATCGGAGCACTTTGCTATCATACTAGTTTGGGTGCCTGGCCACAGCGGAACCGCAGGAAACTGCAAGGCTGATGAGCTTGCTAGGATCCTCTTGCAACTTGCTGCTCGAACTGAGCAGGCGTTGGACAGTCACTAGCGCCTATTCTATCGCAAGATCATTCTGGCCCAAAGTAAATCGCAAGAGGTCAAGGGAACTCTTTGCCCTAAACAAGATCAATCTTTCCCAAGTTATAGGTGTTCTAACTGGCCATTGTCCCATTGGGACTCACGCGGTCAAATTAAGAATTTTATTGGTTGCTAGCTGCAAAAGCTGCCTAGAAGAAGGTGAGGTAGAATCCTTCCAGCATTTCCTTTTGGAATGTCCCGCCTTTGCGAGATCTAGACAAAACATCATTGGATCTCAATTTTTTGGGCACCCCGAATTAGCGGACACAGAAGTTAAAAACCTCTGCAGATTTGTGGTAGGTTCCAAGCGCTTTGTCGATTCTATTTTTACGGCATCACAAAGGACTGCTCTCCATATTCTAAGTAGGTTTCCCCCTTTATAGGGAAACAGCCTTCGTACCTAACCTAAATCAAAATTTTCTTAATTTTTCCCGCAGACTAGTAGCCTTTATCTTTTATTAGCCACCGTACTCTTCTCCCTACACTCTCTTTCTCTCTCACTACTCCTGAATAGACACCTCGCTTTCTTACACTTGTTTAGTGCTCCTTTGAGGCCACTTGTTTACATACATTTATTTATTTTGTTGTAGACAAGCTTTTGCTACTTTTGTTTATTCACAACATTTGCTGATCGTGTTGTTGCTGTTGTTGTTACTATATTTGGTATTACAGCTTGAAAGTCGGTACTTGAAGTTGTCAACTTCGTGCACTTTGTACACCACGTAGCATCCGCACGCGTCGGTCGTCTGCAGCAACTGCAATGACTACAACTTTTCGCAATAAACTAAAGTAAATGCAAAGTTTCGAGTACGAAAAATTTCGTCATAAACTTTTAATCAAATTACAGAGGTTATTGGCTGTCTGTAGTCTAATCGAGCAGAGTGCAATTTTACCGAGTACCGAATGTAGTCAAGTAATTTTAAAGTATTCATTCAATTTCGGTAATCATAAGAGCACAAAATCAAGCGATTTATTGTTTGTGTGGCAAGTTAGAGTGGTGGATGATGAGAGCGCAAAAGAGAGGGACAGAAGAGAGCAAAAAAGAAAAAACTTGAAATAAATAATAAATTAAAAATTGGCAAAACTTTGTGGCTGATGCGCAATGCAATTCAATGAGGAATTTTATTTTATATTTTACAACACAAACACACAGACACTAATACATATGAGCTCGGTCGGATAGGTACTTAACCTACAAAAGCAAAACCAAAATTTTGGGAAATTGTCAACGCAGCTGAGCCACTGTTGCTTCAACTTCTTTCACCAGTCTGCAAAATATAAGGAGTTCTACAAATTAGGCCTCCGTAACGGAGATAACATCCTCGTTGGGTACGAGGCTAAGTATGTTGAAAACGGTGGATGGGTGAGAGTGAGTGTTTTCTAATGGAGAAAGAGCTCCGGTGGTAGAGCACCTGGATATATAAAATTAGGATTCCATGAGAGAAATAACTTCATTATACTACACAGAGACAATCTGAAGAAAGTGGTGGATGGGTGTGAACCTATGCGATTTTTTTTCCACTAAAATTCTGAGTTTTTCCCATTAACTCGTCACAGTAGAGCGCTGTGATCGGTTTCTCTTCTCAATGTACTCAATCATCCTTGTGTGTTCCAATGTAACCGGGCCATGACTTTTCCGGTCAATAAAACAGTCTTCGACTTCTTTGGCACTGAATCGCCTGGGTTTCACCACAGTTTCCATTGTTCTGCTTTGAGATGACAACACTGTGCTTGCTGTTTAGATTCCTAAAAACGTGGATAATCATCTTTAGAGCTGATAGAACAGTTTTCGCTTTCGTTGGGACAGATACGCCCGATGGAGTCTACTGTTACGACTATTCTTTGGTCTCTAGTGGGTTTCAGTGAATCCATATATCATTGCTGTTCAAGAAACGATGCGTAAACTCCTTCGGACTGTGTTTAAACAAGGTCTGGCTGAAGGTCACAGCTTGGACTCATGGCTAAATGGTTGCGCTTCCTGTCTATGTTCAAAAAATGCGATAATCACCTTTAAAGCTGATATGACCACCTTCGATTTCATCGAGATGGAGTCCACTATGAGGGCCACAGTTTCGTCTGATGACCTGAAGGTTGTGCTTGCTTACTAGACTTCAATGAATGGGGATCATAATATTTAGTACTGATGGGACTGTTTTCGCTTTCGTCGATGAGGTCCACTATTTCGACAGTACCTTGGTCTCTGGTGTATTCAAGTGGATCCATATTTCATTGATATTCACGAAGCAAACCGGAAACTACTTCGATTTGCGCTCAAACAACGTCTGAATGATAGCCAAAGTTTCCACTGATGACCAGGAGGCTGTGCTTGCTGTCTGAACCCCAAAATAACGGGGTTCATAATCATTGGAGCCCATTGTTTCAACTGTCCCTGATCTCTGGTGCATTCCAGTGGCACTCAACGCTTGCAAAGCTCTTTTGAGATGACTAAGCCTCAACTAACTCGTGCATTCTCAATAAGTGGTCTGACAATGAGAAATCGTGAACTTTTGTCATGTATCCGTTGCGACTCTTTGTTTTAACATCCTTATCGGACTTCTCGAACCGACCTCATAGAATTATACGTTCTGTCTTGCCTCTTAAAAGCCAATTTATTAATTTTCGTGCAAATAATTTTTGGCAGCAATTTTTGTAGACATAAATAAAGAAAATTACCAGCAAAGCGTGTGTCCAATACAAAAACAATAACAACAAAATACCAAAAAAAAATAAAATAAAAAAGTAACAAACTGAAGTCGGCGTACAGCCAATAAATACAAGGAGCCCTGTAAGCAATACAGCTGTTCGATTGAAAGGCCTGCGCGCCTGTGGCGAAAATTGCGGTTGTGGCACACGGAGAATTGCTAATAGAAACCCGAACTGGGACATGTCGTGATTGCTGATGCGGTTTGTGTCCACTACCAGCAGCGGACGGCAACTCGCATGCAACAACAAACCGCGTGTTATTGTTTTTGCGCCGTATAGACAACAGCTGCGGTGGCTAGTTATTGGCTGGTGCTGCTGCTCGTTAGTGAGCATTGCGTATGTGACCGGAATTTTTGGCGAACGCCTTTTTGAATGCACATACCTACAAAGGGCACACCTCGACACAATATGCCCACAAAGTGCGCGTAGTTGGTCGAAGAGAGAGTGAGTGGAGAGCGGAAGGACGAGTGTCCGTTTAGTTTAGTTAGCGTTTTCGGCAAAGGAAATCTACTCCACGCAGAGTGGACACCAAATTGATACGTTGACCGCAGCGGCAGAATACCGTTTGTCTGTCCGTCTTCATTCCATGCAGTTCGTGTGGCTGTTTCAGTACAAATGTGAATCAATTGAATGTATGGAGATCCTAAAGTTATTTCAAGCTGTGTTGACAGAAATGACCATGTGTGGTTGGTCAAGAATGCGCAAACATGTGCTCGATTCAATTGGAAGTGTATGACAAAAAAAGGAGATTGGCTTCAATCGACAAAGTTGTCGAAATTTTCTTTTATAGGTAAGTAAATACAGTGTTGAGTTGAAGAAGCAGGTTGTCGGCAATTTTTGAGGTGATGCTTGATATTAGAGAAGATAAAAGACCAAATCAGTTGAATTGAGATGGCAAAAAAGGCAAAACTTGAAAAGCAATACTAAAAGCCAAAATACTGTTGGAAACCCCACTTTTGTTTAAATATACCAACCAACTAGTAATCAATACCGGATCTCGAGACAACCCGACCAACCTCTATGCGTGATCCAATAACCAAATCCCTGTGGACCGCTCGGTCGCAGTGGACTGAAGGTCAGGGTCCAAAATCTATCACATATTTTTTAAAAACGCACAGCGGTGTAAGTTTCCGATTAGAGGTGCGACAGATAGCGTGAATATGCCCTGGGCGATATTAAAAAAACACTCAATGTGTCTTGAACAGCGTGGTGTTCTTAGCTAGAGTGAAGTCTGTTTAGAGATCTCCACTTGCTTTGATATCTATTGCAACAGAAGTTTTAGACGAATCCCATTTGGATTTGAAACTGGAAGCTTTGGGCTCTCAATGTGCTTTATTTTCTTGGGAGGACATAGCGTGTCACCTTAGTTACTAAAGAACTGGATCATGCAAAGTAAGAAAACAAAAGAAAACTCACAACATCCCGTATGAGAATAGCATTTCTCAATATATTTGACCAACTTATAAACTAATCCGGCGGGTAAAAGAAATAATAGGATCTCAGACATACGAGAACGAGACGGAACTCCGCTGTCCACTTGTGCTCTAGCACTGGATCAATGGACCTTTCGCGCACTTGGTAAACGCTGCCCCGCAACTAAAACCTGCTTGATTGCGAGATACTTTTTGGCCCAAAACGGAGCGCAAGACGTCGACGGTGGGAGTACTCACCGGACACTGCGGTATCGGCATATATGTGATGAGGCTGGGAATTATGTCGTACGCAAACTGTCATAGCTGTATGGAGGAAGGCGAGGCGGAAACACCAAGTCATTTCCTGCGTCCGCAAGACATCTCGGCAGCCATACATTAGGAGAACCATGCGATCTTGCCGGATTAGACATTAAACGCATCATAAAATATGTGATGGCCTTAAAGCGCTTCGGCGATATGTAAGGGGTTTCTTTGCAATTCATACCCAGAAGCCTTCTGGCAGCACAACGGTCCAAGTGGGAATCAGGTCAACCTTGTTAACCTAACCTATCTCAGACATCGGCTAGGAGTGCTACCCTGGTAAAGACTTTTCTTGCTTATACTAACGATTCGGGACGCTAACCTACTGAGTTCAACCTTAATAAGGTTTCTATAGAAGCATACTGTAAGAATCAGGAAAAGGATTAGATAACTGAAGTTCAAAACTTCAAACCTCAAAACAGCTGAATGCGGGCTGTAATGGATTAAAACGCGATATAATTGGAACTATAGAATTCATGTTCCATTAACTCATAAACCAAAATCTGAGTCCATGCATGTCTGAAATCCAGACTGTTGCTAAACTTAAAAGAAGTAATGCTAAAGAGAGCATATCTCGGAGAACACCCAACAATTATTAAAAAAAAATACTTTCATTACATCAAGTATTTAGGTTATGACACTCAAAGCACCTCAGAACTTTTTCGAAAGAAAATGTTTGATCGAAGTCAAACGAGTTAGTCATTTCCATGAACTCTTGTGTAGTTCCACATACTTGAGGTGCCCTCAATTGCAACTCACTGACACTGCTTAACTGCTGCGTGCACCATTGCACCCGTTGGCATGCCGCATGTCGCAATTTTATGTTGCAACTTAACATAGAACACACGCACTCACACGCATCAGACACATACAACATTTGGATGAGCATATGTATGTAGCTGCATTGCCACACTACCTTTGCTGGTCAAATGGCAATGACTGCCATTGATGATGGCATTTGACGTTTGCCACATACCAAGAACGACTGCTACATATACAGATATGTATATTTGTATGTACGCGCTTACCATACAGTCAGCAAGTTGCCGCAGCACGGCGCATATTGCAGCGTTCCACAAATATGTATAACTGTCTATGTATGGTTGTGCGCGCCTGATATGCGGCATCAGTATCGACATTATCAGTACGTCATGCTTGCCTTAAGCTGTTAGTACCAACTCACTGCTACCGCGTTGCGCTCAGACTACCGCCTCTCGAGTCGAAGACTACTCTAAGCTTTTTTGTTTTTTTTTTTTGGTTTTCATTTCTTGTTAAATTTATTTTGCTCATCGTTGAGTGCAATTTTTATATATTTTACAGTAATAATGTCAAAATAAAAAGCCAATATAAAAAATTCCTCAATTGCTTTGCCACGCTGCGTCTCCATGCGCCGTTTGCGTCTCGCTAGCTTTCTATTGCCACATTTTTGTCTGACACAGCGCTCAAGCACTCGACAGCCGCCATTAGAGAGGCAAGCGCCAGCGCACCAACAAACACATGCAACTAACGCGCGCATCTGCCGCTTGCCTCCTGTGCTTTGCTGCTAACGGCGCGCTGCGTACTTGCTCCACTGCTGCCTGCTGCACAGTCACAAAGAGCGTATGCGAATCTTTTATTCATTTTATTGAGGCGAAATTGCGAAAACAGTCAGACAGACAGACAGGCATGGCGCAATCAGACATATCGACAGCAAAAATCGTGCTTCGGCAGCATTTTAAGTTGTTCACTCTCACAGCCACACCGCACCGCTTGCCGGTATTATGTATTATGGCCGCTCGCTTTGCTCCCATGTGTGTGTTTTCACATTATTTTTGCTTTTCTTTTAAACATATATATATATATTATTTCTTTTTTCTGTGCTGCATCTTCTATTGGGCGTCGAACGTTGCCAGTCCCAAGTGCCGCCGTTTGTTGATGTCATGAAATGTTCGCAATTGATGTCGAATTTATTTGCACGTGTGACAGGGGCTGCAATGCGACCGAATGAAATGTTCGACCGACCGCCCGACCAACTAGCTAAGCGTACCACGCTGTCTTGGTGTTGCGCTCAAGCCGCGCTGTCGCCCCCAAAATGGCATATCCGCTGGCGCTGCCACAAATTGTGGGCATACTTCACATATGTACATTATATATCGCCATCGTCATCGTAATAATAATGTGATTTGGTGTGAAAAGCTGTCTGCAGCCTCCGTCAACATACACACACAAGCACTTGTCTGCCTCCTTACGCTTAACTCGCTCGCATCAGTCAAAAGCAAACTGCTGCGGTTTATGGCTGCTTGCGGCAATGCCCAAAATACATATACATATATATATTCAACAACACAAACAGTCTACAAATTCAACTAAGTGAGTGTACAAATATGTCTGCCAACAGTCATAAGGATAATAAAGCACACTACACTACTCATATGCGCAGACACACAGTCAACCATATGTGCTTCAGTCTGTGTGCTGTGTGGCAGTGCGCGCCGCGCCGTGCTTAGTTAGTTTTGATTTGATTTCATTTTTTCGGGCATATTATTAAATGTGAATTTCATATTTGTTAAGGCCATAAATGCTTTTGAATATATTAGTGTGGCAATAGTATGCAAAATACGCGCAGAAGTCTGTATGTTTGTATGTATGTATGTAAAAAGTTTGTTATCCTTAGAAAGTGCCAAGTTCGTCGTGTTGGATATGAGTAAAAGCGTTTATGAGTAGTACATTATAATGAAATTTGTTGCATGCAACTTCCTCATAATACACATTATATAAGTCAGTGACTTCTTGAGTTACTCGTCTGCTAATTTAACGGTAAAATGAGATTGAAGGAAAGGAGCGTTAATGGAGTCATTACATATTTGATTTGGAGGAACTTAGAAATCCGCATACCAAAATAAAGCGAAATAGAATCCGTGTCTGCCTTGTTCTATGTGGCGTCTATCATCGAAGGAAAGACTCTTAAAATTACAGTTTATAACTATAGGTTCTAATTCACTATAACCATGTCGTTAGTTCTGCTCTTTCCAGACTGTATAAGGAAGCAAAGCGAATGGGTCTGATGGTAAATGAGGACAAAACGAAATATCTCCTATCATCATCATGTCTTGGGGCGTACAACATCACGTTCGACCGTCATAACTTTGAAGTTGTAGATAATTTGGTCTATCTGAATCCAAAGCAGAATCCCACTTGCCAACAGGTGCTTCTTTGGACTGAATGGGAAATTGAAAAGTAAAGTCCTCATGCGCCAACCACAGTCGAACTCTAGAAGTCCCTCATTATTTCCATCCTAATTTATGCTATAGAAGCGTGGACGAGGTGGACATCCGTTGAGACGACGGTTTTAACGAGATTTCTAGAGAACGGTTTTGCGAAAGACGATGAACTGTACGAGTTATACGACGACTAGACGTAGTTCAGCGTATAAAATGGCTGCAGCTAGGCTTGCTAGATCCTGTTGACCGCATGGACGAAAACACTGCACCTTTGAAAGTGTTCGATGCAATACCAACTGGTGGAAGCAGAGGAAGCGGAAGACTTCCACTCCGTTGGAAAGCCCAAATGGAAAGCGACCTGATTTCTCTTGGTATTTCTAATTAACGCCAAATACTTTTTATTGATGAGCATGAATACGACAATATTTTCTACACGGTGATCTAAAGAGTTTCAAACAAGTTAAAAATAATGGAATTAACTACTTCAGTGGATAATGGTGAAATCCGACACTGAAATGAGGCTTTACCTTGAGGCTAGACATATCTACCGTATATGGAATCACCATATGGCCACGAACATCAACAGTCAACAGGAACCACCAACTCATACCAAATTGACTACACTACAAATTAAAAGAGCCGTAAAGACTCAATAAAAATACTAAGAAGGCATTGCAGGAAATGGACTTCGTGTTGCTTCTACAACCACCGGTTTCTATGGATTTGGTCTCCGCAGACTCTTTCCTGGCCTCAAACCTCGAGGTCATCGTTGAAAAGGTAATCATCGATACTGAAAAGCATACTTTGAAACAAGAAACTGAAGAAGAATTAATATTATCCTATTTTTCAGGAACTCGAGAACATTAATATTTTGAATTAACATTGAAGTGCTATAAGCCGGCTTACTGCACTGCTGAAGCCTGACATCAGTCGCTTTGTGGTAAAGATTACAAATTAAAACTAAGGCTATCGGAATCAATCCAGATTTCTTCCTATTTTTCTGGTCTTGTAACTGACCTCCAGAGAACAAAAGGTTAAATAAGAAAGATTCAGCAATGCGCTGAATGGAAGCGATAAATCGTGAATGATTTGTTTCATTTAGAAGTTATATTTTTCAAATATCATACAGTTTTAAATAGAACTTAGATGGTCCCAAAGAACTCGATGTCATATCTCTAATTCGACTTAAAATACAGTTGATTAACCTCAGCTTCATTGAATACGAATAACTGCTAGAATTTGCTGACGATATTTCTTTCTTTCCCTCATTCAACAAATAAGAGATTATAAGGATGGTTGTCAGCCCTGCTGAGATGAGACTGAGAGCTTACTGAATGATTTTTGGACTGATTTACATAGATGCGTATATAGTCGTGACGGAATCGATGTACTTCAAAGCAGTTTGATTCAAAGACCCCGCTGCTAGCGAACTGAACTTCTGATATTCGTAGACTGGTATGTATGACGTCGGAAAGTCCAAGCCCGAACGGATAGGTATTAATTTAAGTAACGGGTTAAAGAAGTGCTACCACAAATTAACCTTAAAATAGATCTTCTCACGATAGTGGCAACGAGTAGAGGAAATTATTGATTGAACCGATATCTACTAATCGAAATACAACGGCTCCATTATTACGACGATCGTGTCTACGTTATTTCAAGTAGAACGAATTTGAATTTCTAGTATTTTTATACTCTTGCAACAAAAGTTGCTAAGAGAGTATTATAGTTTTGTCCACATAACGGTTGTTTGTAAGTCCTGAAACTAAACGAGTTAGATATAGGGTTATATATACCAAAGTGATCAGGGTGACGAGTAAAGTTCAAATCCGGATGTCTGTCTGTCCGTCCGTCCGTCCGTCCGTCCGTCTGTCCGTCTGTCCGTCCGTCCGTGCAAGCTGTAACTTGAGTAAAAATTGAGATATCTTAATGAAACTTGGAACACGTGTTCCTTGGCAAGAAAGAAGGTTAAGTTCGAAGATGGGCGGAATCGGACCACTGCCGCGCCCACAAAATGGCAATAACCGAAAACATATAAAGAGCTATAACTAAGCCATAAATAAAGTTATGAAAATAAAATTTGGAACATAGGATCGCATTAGGGAGGGGCACATTTGAATGTAATTTTTTTGGAAAAGTGGGCGTGAACCCGCCCCCAAATCTTGCAAACCAATAAAGCTATATAAACCAAACTTTCTGCAGTCGTTTCTTTTAGCCGTTTCCTTATACAGTCCAAAAATTAAAGAAAGAAATCGGATAATAACCACGCCCACCTCCCATACAAAGGTTAGGTTGCAAATGACTAAAAGTGCGTTAACTCACTAACGAGAAACGTCAGAAACACCAAATTTTACATAAGAAATGGCTGAAGAAAGCTGCACTGAAATTTTTTTACAAAATGAAAATGGGCATGGCGTCGCCCACTTATGGGTCAAAAACAATATCTTCGTTTGTAAATATTATAAGCATTTATAATTTTATTACTGATTGTTACTTACAAAATAAAATATAACTTTATATTTAGCTGGTAACCTAAGATATTTGTTCATTCAGAGTCGATGGCTTTAATAGCTCGTACTCTTTTTAATATTAGGTTTAATATTACTTTGTATATTTCTCCTAATAAATAAGTAATAATCTTAAGAACTACTCGACAGATTTCAATGAAATTCGGTATATAATATTTTCTTGATACCCTGATGACACGGGTGGAATATGGGCGTAATCGGTTCACAACTACGCCTACTTCCCATATAACTCATTTTTGAATCCTTCTGATTCGTTCACCTTATAATGAATACATAAGGAACCGATAAAGATAGCGAAATAAAACTTTACACAAATACTGTATTTTAGCTGTGACATCACTTGTGCGAAAATTGTCAAAATCGAACCATGACTTTTCAAGGCCCCTGATATCAAACATGAAGAACTCAGTGCCTAAGGGTAATTTTTCATCGAAAATATAGGTAAATCTCTAAATAAATTGCGAGAGTATAAAATGTTCGGTTGCACCCGAATTTAGCCTTTCCTTACTTGTTGAAGATTAAAGTTTGAGAAATGGTTTCTTAAATTGCGTAGGGGACTTGGGATGAAAAATGTAGCTTCATTAAGGGTTTCCTAACGGCTGGCAACTGACCAGTATGCAGGATTAAGCCCCTCAAATAAGGGAATACGTATTTTGGACATGGAAAAACCTTTCAAAATTCGAAGAAAGCTTAAATGAATATCCTAATTTTTCGGATATACTAGATAGATTATGCAGAGTAGAAGTTCAGCTAAGCGCATATAAGTGATGTATATATCACATAAGATTAACGAAGGATTTCATCAAACGCAGAGTTTAGAACATGGTGGCTATTCTTAAACAAAATCTCGAAATCTTAATACGAGTTATACTTACTCATTATTTATTTTTTAAAACAACAGTTAAAGTACTTAAAGCTAAGCAAATTGTGGCACGCTCAAGTGATCTTTAATAAAAACCTGCTGCCACACCTCCTAACCACACACTTCAAATTCGCATTTGCGGCCTTGAAAAGAAAGTCCAGAACACACTTCCACCCCAAAACTCGTCCAAAATAGACGTCTAATAAATAGAATTTTAAAGGCGTCCACCATTTGTTGCAACAAAAACTGCGCTCAAGTGCCTTGCCACAAGCTGTTATGTACTTGAAGGTGCTGAATGGCATGTGTTTGCGAGGTGGTTAGACCGCAGCAACTACATTTTACGTGCACATTCGACCGCAAAATAAAATAAATAACAAATACTTTTGTATTTAAAAATGAGAGATTGCTATAATAGAGGAATAACGGCAACTTAGACACAACAGTTGCAAGGCAAAGAAATAATGCAAACAAAAATAGAATTGAAGAAGTAAAATAAAATTTAAAAACAAAATAAAAAAAAAATTAAAAAAAAAATTTTTTAAAAATCTGCTGAATGGAAATTAAATTAAAACAAAACGCGAACAGACAGCAGTCAAACGCGCAGATATACAGTTACAGTTGCCGGCGCTTGGCTGTCTGGCGGGCGTTGACAGGACAACAAGGTAGCCGGCGCTGACCACAGTGGTGTATAGATGAGCGCTTGGCGTACAGGGTTGTTATTGTTGTTGTTTTTGTATTTTTTGTTTTTGTAATTTTTTTCTCCATTCTCCACACCTGCCAAATACTCGCAAAGACAACGAGGCGACAAGCAAACACGCCACGCCGCTCGGTTGACTTGCTTTCCGTTCCGCGCTCGCAGCTTCATTTGGTCTTCTTGTTGTTGTTGTTGTTGGCGCTTTTCTATTTACGCTTTGCTTGTTTGCAACGTCAGCCTGAAGTTGTGTGAAAAAAGTACTTCAAACTCCGTGTTTTTTTTTTTTTTTGTGCGCGCGCGAAAGTAACTGTACAAGAAGGCGGCAACAAGGCTTTCAAAGCTTGTGTGGCGCTTGTCAGTGTCGCATTTGCGGTGGTGGCGACCTCTGTGGTGGTTAGTACGTGGGATTACAGGCATAAAGATTTGCAGGAAGCCTGAAATTACCAGCAACGGTGGCATTTTTTTTACAATTTACAAGCGGTACGTGCCAGTAAAGCTTTAGTGTTGTTGTTGTTGTTATTAAAATTTTCAATTTTTTTCGTTGGCTTTCATTTTTTGCCGTTTCTTTTTTCTTTGGTACCCCCGTATTTGCATGGAAAGTTCAAAAATTGGAAAGGCGTCCATTGCAGGCGGCACAGAAGTTGTCTGTGAAAGAAGTAGCAGTTGAAGCGCGCCTCAGCAAACGAAAGGATGCGCTTTCAAATAAAAATAAAATAAAAAATAAAATTTTTATAAAAAAAATTCTATAAACACAAAGCTACAAACTTATTCCAGTCGCCAGTCAAGTAAAGTTTAGTTCAATTGCCCAGCCTGAGCCCCAATGTAATTGAAAACGCAAACGAACAAACGAATGCGCACGAAGTTCGAGTGGAAAAGTTTTGAGCACTACTACTGTGTACTAGTGTATGCAAGGGCAGCGCTACGAGTAGAAAAAATTCACTTTTACACTCAAGCGCGGGTTGTGTGTAGTGTGAAACTAAACTAAGTGTGAGGAGTGAGGCAGTGAGCCAGCAAACACAGTTGTACCTTGTATAGCCTTGAAAGGCCGGCCACAGCTTCAATAGGCAGCACTTGAGGCAGCAAATGCAAATTACGCAATTTTAGGCAGTCTTTATTATCGAACTTTAATGCCAAATGCAGCTGACACGATCAATGAAATGCAATAAGAGTGGCTGCAATGAGGACCAATGTATACAGATAGTAAGTAGTACATACTTAAATTGCAAGTCAGAAACACGCACAAAATTTTAAGTCAATTTTTGAAAGTTAAATGAAAGGATATGGATATGTATGTCTGAATTTGTTTATTTGTAAAGTGCAATCTAACGGAAATAATTGACCGCAGAAGCAGCAATATAGGCACTGAGAGATGTTTTAAAGAAAATTAAATGATATATTTTTAATTTATTTTGATTATTTTTCAGGATTAAAAAAAATTGTTCGGGATCCCGATGTGGTGCTTCGACAAACTTTGCTAATAAATATAAAAATATACACAAAATTATATACAAAAGCCTGTAAAACTCAAAATATTTAATAAATTTTCAAAAAAAAAATTCGGGATCCCGAAAATTACATTTTTCAAAATTAAATGATATATTAGAAATTATTTTTATTATTTTTCAGGATTTAAAAAACAAAAATGTGCGGGATCTCGAAGCACCACATCGAGATCCCGAAACTTTGCTAATAAATATAAAAATATACACAAAATTATATACAAAAGCCTGTAAAAATCAAAATATTTAATAAATTTTCAAAAAAAAGTCGGGGTCCCGAAACTCGAAAATTACATTTTTCAAAATTATATGATATATTTATAATTTATTTTGATTGTTTTTCAGGATTTAAAAAAAAATTGTTCGGGATTCCAAAACACCACATCGGGATCCCGAAACTTTGCTAATAAATATAAAAATCTACACAAAATTATATACAAAAGCCTATGATAATCAAAAAACTTAATAAATTTTCAAAAAAAAATTTCGGGGTCCCGAAACAGGAATTCCGAAAATTTCATTTTTCAAAATTCTATATTATGCTATAATAAAAAAAAATCGTTTGACATTTCTCTTCAGTAAGGTTTGCCATTTCATCATGGAAAGGTATACGATCCCACGAGTCGAAATTATTAAAATTCACTACCGCAATTCAGAGTCACTGGCCTCAACTTAAAGCGCGCTACTTCCAGGATGATGAGGGTCATTTCTGGCTGAAAGGCTTCGTCAATAAGAAAAAAATGTGTTATTGGTCAGGCAGCAATCCACACATACTCCATGAGTCACCATTGCAACCAAAAAAAGTACGGTTTTTAGCGGTTCATGGGCGGCGGCGTCATTGAGACGTACTTCTTCCGTGATGATCAAAACCGACACATTACTGCCGGTACCAATTAATGATACCCGAATATTTTTGCCCCATGTGTGGTGAACGATGAAATGGTCCAGTCAATCGGTGGTGCGATTTGACGCAGTTAGACTATTTCCTGTGGGGCTACGTCAAGTCTATGGTCTATGCCAACAAACCAGCGACGATTGATGAACTTCATACGAATATAGAACGTGAAAATTGGGTTCAGCGTGTGTACTTCTGGAAGCATGCCCGACGATTGGAATCTCAGTGTACTCTGCCCAATCCACAAAAAGGGAGACCCCACAATCTGCGCCAACTATCGTGGGATAAGCCTCCTTAACATCGCTTATAAGGTTCTATCGAGCGTACTGTGTGAAAGACTAAAGCCCACCGTCAACAAACTGATTGGACCTTATCAGTGTGGCTTTAGACCTGGAAAATCAACAACTGACCAGATATTCACCATGCGCCAAATCTTTGAGAAGACCCGTGAAAAAAGGATCGACACACACCATCTATTTGTCGACTTTAAAGCTGCTTTCGACAGCACGAAAAGGAGCTGCCTTTATGCCGCGATGTCTGAATTTGGTATCCCCGCAAAACTAATACGGCTGTGTAAGTTGACGTTGAGCAACACCAAAAGCTCCGTCAGGATCGGGAAGGACCTCTCCGAGCCGTTCGATACCAAACGAGGTTTCAGACAAGGTGACTCGCTATCGTGCGACTTCTTTAACTTGATGCTGGAGAAAATTATAAGAGCTGCAGAGCTAAATAGAGAAGGTACAATCTTCTACAAGAGTGTACAGCTCCTGGCGTACGCCGATGATATTGATATCATCGGAAACAACACCCGCGCCGTTAGTTCTGCTTTTTCCCGCCTGGATAAGGAAGCGAAGCGAATGGGTCTGGTGGTGAACGAGGACAAGACGAAATATCTCCTGTCATCAAACAAACAGTCAGCGCATTCGCGTCTTGGCTCCCACGTCACTGTTGACAGTCATAACTTTGAAGTTGTAGATAATTTCGTATACCTAGGAACCAACATTAACACCGATAATAATGTCAGCCTTGAAATCCAACGCAGAATCACTCTTGCCAACAGGTGCTACTATGGACTGAGTAGGCAATTGAAAAGTAAAGTCCTCTCTCGACGAACAAAAACTAAACTCTACAAGTCCCTCATCATTCCCGTCCTACTTTATGGTGCAGAAGCGTGGACGGTGTCAACATCCGATGAGACGGCACTAGGAGTTTTCGAGAGAAAGGTTTTGCGGAAGATTTACGGTCCCTTAAACATTGGCAACGGCGAATACCGCAGAAGATGGAATGATGAGCTGTATGTGTTGTTCGACGACATAGACATAGTCCAGCGAATAAAAAGACAGCGGCTACGCTGGCTGGGTCATGTTGTTCGAATGGATGAAAGTGCCCCAGCTCTGAAAGTTTTCGATGCAGTACCCGCTGGTGGAAGCCGAGGAAGAGGGAGACCTCCACTCCGATGGAAGGACCAGGTGGAGAAGGACCTGTCTTCACTTGGTATTACCAATTGGCGCCAAACCGCCAAAAGGAGAGATGCGTGGCGCACTGTTGTGGACTCGGCTATAACCGCGTAAGCGGTTTCTACGCCAGTTAAGAAGAAGAAGTGTGTACTTCTGGTGGCCATGCAAAAGAAATCGAGTTCCAAGCATAATGACATCGAATGTACTTTCACAAGAATAAAGAATTTCATTGATATCCCAAACCAATTTTGTTTGATTAAAAAAAATTTAGTCGAGTTCCCGAACCCGGTCCCGAAATTTTTAGCCGATGACGAATACTTGAAATATATATTGTGTATAGAATATTATCCAATTATATAAATATCGGTGGGAAAATCTTGTCTGTCGCGATACCGGTCCCAAAAATATACCGAGATCCCGAATCTTTAGATATATGATAATTAGTGAGTCCATCAACTACAGTTAGAGAATCCCGAGTACTTTCGTTATCCTCTCGTATCCAATATTAAATCGCAAAAACTTAGAATTTATAAAATTCCGGGAGTTCCTTGCATTATTTATGTAGAATCCTGTGAAATGTTTTGGAACAGTGGAACTTCCCTAACTCGAATCACCATGATCCACAAAAAAAAAACTTAGGGTTTGAGAGACTTCGAGTTATGGAAGATAATTTGTATGAAATTTGACTTATGTATATTGACAATTCAAGAGTTCGAGTTATGGAGAACTTCGAGTTATGGAAGTTCAACTGTATATACAAAAATCCGTTTATTCCCGAAAAGTTTCGGAATCCCGAAAATATATCTCGTTTATGGTGGTTCCCTCAACAGTTTATTACGAACTCTATAGAAGGGTTAGTAAGTTTTAGAACAGTCAAGAATATGTTAGTTCCAATATTTTTTGATTTCTAGTATCCTAACTGCTCACTCACCCCTTAGTTCCGATATACACCCAAAAAAGTTGTAACCAAACACATTAACCATACATAAAAGCACCTCCTGGTGGATCAACAGTTCTTAAATGTGCAACAATTACAAGCATATACATGAGCGCCAAGTAACCACAAAGCGAGCAGAGCTTTATTTTCATACAGAGCCGGCATTTGAGACTTCATCTAGTTGTATGTGTGCGTGTGCGAGTGTCTGCCCACAATTACAATTTTCCACTTAATTTACTACACACAAAAGTCAAAAATTGCTTTGGGAAGTTATAAGGATTAAAAAGGTAAGCCAATGAAGAGGAGAAAACATGTTGCTTAAGATACCGTTACAGTAGGGTGCTACCCAAAGATACCCGAAATGCTTATTTGTACTTATGAGAAACGGCTTAAAGGGGTGAGGGGTTATTTTGTAATATATAAAGCTGGTTGAGAGCCAAAAAGAAGGAAGAATTAAATTTTTTCATAGATGAAGGTTAGGGTTTTTTATAGATCAGCTGAATATTTACAGGCACAGTCGTCTCAAGCTGTTCCAGTTCAAAGTAAGACAACGATATTACTCAGATACCCCGTATATTCACACCATAGATTTGATCTCAGATTCATATTTGATAAAACTGAAGCTACAGAGAAACTCTTCTCGAGTGAAAATTTTGAAAACTGAAGTACTTAATAAACCTGGAGATTAAATTTTAAATTTAAAAATTTTTTAATAAGATTTTTGGTAATCAAAATTATGTGGTCTACTTACTAAAGGTCATGAATAACAAAATATTTACTTAAACCACCGTTACGTTTACAGCACAGAAGAAAATAACATTATCTGCTTTAATAGAAATTTTCCATTTCGAAACTGAAGGGATGAAAATATTTCCCCTGCTGACTCCCCAACATGTAAAACGGAAGCTTTTGCCATGTATCTATAAGATTTATCTACCAGATATCATGTACTAAAAATTGTGAAAGCTGCAGATAGAAAAAATATCTTAGCTGAATCAGCTACAGTTATCTAGATACACGCATATATAGATTCTAACGAGCTTTGAAGCAAACTACCCTTCACCAGATAAGGGGATGTTTTATGTCAAGCTTTTAACTACACTGCAAAAGCACTATCCTCGTTTTCAGGTAGAGAGAACGAAGCTTGTTAATCGTGCTTGTTCTAGCAGAAGTAAACATTCATTCAAATAATTCTCCAAGTCCGTTCCATTTGCTTAGACCCGACTAATGCGGAAATGCTGACGGAGCCTGCTGTGGCACTATGGTAGCATAACCTTTTATACTTGACGCCAACAAACGCTATAAGTTGCAACCGAGCTTATTCACATATTGTACATATAAACTTCAATTACTTATCTACTGAAGCTAACGAAAAATTACGTTTTTTTAATTATCACAATATCTCATTTAAAACAAAATTTTCTAAAAATCATGCAAACAAAACGATTAATTAAATTATTAAAACAAGGATGCCATATATAAAATTATAAAAAATAAATATGTAAACAATGACACCCTGTGTCAGCTATTTAGCATCGACACCCGGTACTGATTTCAGTAACAACACATCGCGTGCACTCTGTGGTTTAGCCAGGTCTCAAATTCGATTAACCTTATGAAGGTCAGCAAATTGTGCCGTTGACATGTAATTTTAATGAAGAATATAATAAAAAAAATGTAAAATATTTAATAATATACAGTAACAAAGTTGTATAAAATATATGAATATTTATAAAGATATATCTACATAAATTACTATAAAATAATAAACAAAGGTTTTAAAAAGAACAAATAAAGTAAAGATGCGAAGACTTTAAAGTTTTATAAATATCAAATGTTAACTATATCTTGTTATAAGTTGAGAGCATGATTTTCAGTGCAAATAATTTGTTATAAATAATTGGATTAATATGATTTTCACCGCAAACAATTTGCAACAATCAATTTCATCGACTCCTAATACACAGCGGTTTACATACACATAACATAGCGATATAATATAAAAAATAAAACTCAATTAAATTGTACTCACCCGAAAATGAAATTATTCTTGAATATTTGTGTTAAAATTTTATAATGTTGTTGTTAAGTGATTTACGGCTTAATGGTTTACTGGTTAATGCATTTCTGATGTGACTTGCTTGTGAGTGATGTTAGTATTTGGATATGATGTTTTGATTTTGCACTAATTTATATATATTTTTGAAGTATTTTCGAAATAGTTTATTTCATGTTGTGGTACGTATGTGTACAATATGTACAATATACATATGTCGGTAGACAAAAACATATGTATGTATAAATTAAATGTAGATTTTATGATAATATCCGCGCAATTAATTCTAATGATTACGTTTTAACAGCTTAACGTGCTGACGACGAAGTTAAATAAGTATAATATGCTAGTAAATGCGTTGTGTGTCACATGCCTATATGCCATTGCGATCTTCCGGACGTGTTTCGCTGTAGAAGCCCAGATTCATGGTAGGCACCAGTTGACTGTAAAACGACATATCGGCAGCGGTTGGACGTTGCTGCGTGGCTGACATGTCTTTCGGTGCAGTAACGCTGGTATGCGTGCCAGCAGCGGCGGGGCTACAAGCTGCAGTTGTCACTAAATTAATGGCGCCGGCTGTGTTGGGACCGCCAGCTAAAACCAAAATGTTGCTTGAGGGCGCGCTAGGCACACCCGTAGAGGCACTTATGGCTGTCTGAGTGGCTATAGCAGCAGTTTGTTGCAATTCATGCATTTTCATGTGTCTCTCATATTCATCGTGTTTGTTGAATTGCATGCGACAAACGTCACAGGGATATTGTGGCGCATGAAATTCCAGCTCGTGGCGTGCGAGTTTTTCGCGTCTATTGAAAGCGGTGCCACATTGTTGGCATGTGAATAGCGTGTCCAGATGTAGCGCCTGGTGACGTTGCAAATCGCGTTCGCGTGTAAATGTCTTTTGGCAAATTGTGCAGTTGAAGGAGCGTGAATGTGAAGACTTGTGCGGCGGTGGCTTCGATAACGGCGGTCTTTGCTGCAATTGCGCTGCTAATATGCCATGCTGACGATACTGATCCTGTGGCGATGACATATTCGCGTGTGATTGCGCTGAGTCGGCTTCACCATACGGATTGAGTGACACTACTAAGTTTTCTGTCTGTCCCATACTGTTACCATCCTCAGGCTTCAGACCACTACCGTTATTTTGATTGTTTAAAAATTCGGCATCACGCCGGTAATGCGTCTGCTCATGCAGATGTAATTTATCTTTACGCGCAAAAGCGCTTGGACAACGACTGCATTGGAATGGTTTCGAATTGGTGTGCGAACGTATGTGACGCATCAATTCCGGTGCGCTGGAGAATGAACGTGGACAACGCGTGCATACATGTGGCTTTACGCTGCTATGTATGCGTATGTGCTTCGTCAAATTGGTGTTGCGCGAGAAACTCTTAGCACATACTGGACATGAGAATGGTCGCACACCGGTGTGCACAATTGTATGCTTCTTCAGATCGGAGCGTCGACAGAAACCCTTTTTGCAGATAGCGCAAACATACGGTCGTTCTGGATCGTGCAATTCTTTGATGTGATAAATTAAATTTTGACGACTGGATGTGCGTTGAGAGCAGAAACTGCAGACATATGGCGCTGCGCTGTCATGTTGTGATTCGTGTTCCTGGCATTCTGGCTGCGTTGTAAATGCCATGTCGCAATACTGACAAAGATATGTATTCTTGATCACTACCTCTCCACCAATAAAGGAATCGCCGCCTGGTAGCGCAGCAAATGATGAGGATGCATCCATCGCATTCTGTGAATTATCAGCATTGTGTATATCAGCGCCCATTGACTTGACTGTTGCATTATTAAAATCATGTTGTGTTGTATTCGACGCTGTATTAAGTGTAGTTTGCGCCAAATGTGTTGTTGCAGGTGAGTGCTCTTCAGTTTCCGAATCAGATTCCATAGAAAATTCATCTTCGGAACTTTCATAATCCTGATTGGGATCAATTTCGGTGATTACGCAATCGTCTTCGGGTTGAAAATTGCCAGGATTCCCATTGAGGCCCGGACGCTGTTCAAACTCATTTGTTGTCTTTTTGTAGTTTTGTTCCAGCCAACGCTGCAACTCAGTCTCACATCTCTGCACATTTTCACGAAAATCGGTGAACGCCTCTATCATTGCAAAACAACGCTGACAGATGTTGCTCGGCAAGGCCGTCGAATGTTGAAACTACATAATAAATAGCTCATTAAACTGCCGCACAAACAAAATATATAACATTTTATATAGCAAACCTTGACGCCCAACAAATCAAATAGGCGCTCAACCATATTTGGTTTTTTCGTAGCCGTTTCAGGCTCAGTTGTATTTTCTTCGCTTGGTTTTGGTGCTTCCTCAAATATATTCACAATTGTTTTATCGTGACGCAAACATAGGCGGCAGAGTCCAGTGCTGCTGTCCATTGCAGCAGTCTCTGCTGGCGCAGCCACCATTTCGAGATCGACCATCGCTGCAAATAATTATATTCCTCACACTTAAGTTTTACACGTAAACGATAGGCTACTATGTTTCGTTTTAATATCATCAGCTACTATGATGTTTTTGGCGCAGCAAACTAATCAGCAATAAATAAATGAATTTAACGCGGCACTCCAATACGGCAAATATTACGCGAAAAACAATACAATTGGGTTCTTAAAAACGCAGTGTTGCATATAAGTGTTGCATTATAGTGCGCTTACACGCTGATATATTTTATTGCCACAGAGTTAATTTTTGTATAAATGATTTTTATATATGAAAATATGTCTTTTTTTAAGGTTTTATTTATATAAAAAATATTTAATACAAATTTAAATAAAATTATAAAAAAATGTAAGCAAAAATAATATACGTCGGTGCTATAAATGAGGTTATAAAAATAGTTTTTTATCATTAAAGAAGCTTTTAGCTATTAGGAATGTGGGAATATGTAATCTATTTTAAAAATAAAAAAACATTGTATTTGTAAAAATATTACATTTTTTATCTCATATTGTATTTATAATTTTTTTTTAATTAACGAAGAACTTATAAATGCGTTATTAACAACAAACGCAAAAATCTCTTAAAAATTTTCGAAAAATTTTAAGTGGCAACATCTTGATTTTATTAAATTTTATATAATAAAATAACATATTTATTTTTAATAAAAAAATCTTAAACAAAATTATAACAACTTGTTAATATTTTACAAAACTGCTCTGAAAAATGCAACTGGCAACTCTTGAACCGTCACAAAAATATAAAATGACAACAGGGGTCGCTACGAAATGACATTTATAAGTGAAGTAAAACAATTTTTGGCGCAACAGTTATTTGTGCAGAGCGTTTCCCGTTAGCAGCCGGAAATTCACTGACTTAAATTCTGCAACTTAAATTCCTGAAAACTTCTGCAACCAATTATAAGGAAATATGTGTGGTCCGCAAACACAACTGCTGCACGCATCCAATGAGATGATGCACTCACTTATATTGTGGCAAGTAGCTGTCGAATACCACGCAGGTAAGCACGTACTTGCAACGTACATATATGTATCACATCAATACCGCATAAAACAGTTTTGCACGCCCATTCATATCACTTTGCTTCCACTTAGGAATGCTGCAACGGTGAATAAGTTAATTGCGTTCAAGCAACTACAACGTGAAATGATGTTCCTGTATATTTGTACTTGTATTTGGAGCTGCCTGCGCCTGCAATCGATACAGCACACCGGAGTGGGCGCGTCAAAGCACAGTTATCTAACCATCATATCAGTTCATGTTCAGGGCAAAAGCCAAACAATGCCAGTTGCTGCAACAAGTGCTCCACTACCGTGCAAGTGCACGCAAGTGTTGCAATTAAATGCCGTGCACGTTGTATGCCGCACAACCATTTAAGGTTATTCAATTATAATTCGATTAAAATGCTTCACACATGATCATGTTTATGGAGCAAACAGGTAGCTGACAGGCACTACAATAAGAAACCAAAGCATCAGCTGTGGCATCCAGCAGCTACGCAACGCAATGTGCGTATACATGGATGGTGCAACGCGAGTGCGTGTTATGTGCAATTTCATGTGCGTGTGTATTTATGTGTATAGAATTATGCTTTAATGCTGTCACTTGCTGTCAAGCTGTAGACAATTGTCATGACACGTTGTGGCTGTGCAACTCATCTAGTTTTCGAGTTAGCGCTCATGATTGATAGTTTACGTGTGTGTTTGTGTGCTGTGTGGCATAGTGCATGTTTCATGTAATTAATATTGAACTTTCATTGGCACTCAACTCGTATTAGCTGTGATGGCTTTATCCAGGAGGCGTGAGAAAGTAACTAAGAAGAATGTGTGAGATGAAATGTGCGCTGAATATAGAGAAAAGTAACGGATAAGTGGAATGAGTGAAATGTGGAATTACTTGGTGAGTGATTTAAAATATTTTATATTCAATATTTATATGTGAAAAAAGTGAGGTTGAGTTGGATTCAATAACTTTGATTGCTAACTAAGATTAAAAAAAAAATAAGTTCATTTTAGCAACGGAAGGAGCTGAACAACAACAAAATATATGAAATACTCTAAATAATGAATGGATTAATTCTCTGAATTTACATATAAAAAGCAGTTTCTGTAGTTTCCGTTTAGGGTTTTGGATAAGAGTCGATGGATTTCAATGAGAAAGCACCTTTATTTTTAAAATACGTTCCCTCACGCCTCACAGAAGTGCCTAAAGAATCAACTATTACTTAAGCCCAACTCCTCAACACTTAACCCCTCCGTTGAAAATTCAACCACAACACACCTGTGCAAAGTGCAACTTTGATTTTTATTTGTTATCCCCAACTGCATTTTAGTCATACATACATACATACTCACCGACTACTACTACACACACACCAATCCACCGACTGCTCTTTCGCAGGTTGCACGTAAACTTTTGGCTAACAAGTCGCACACTCAATCCGGATCGGCGCAATCGTTCGCACGCATGCGCATGCGCTGACTTTTTCTTGATTCTCGCGTTTATTTACTAATGTGTTTGTGATACGTAATTGTTTATATTCTGTTTACTGTTGCGTTATTTATTTTGCTGTTCTGTTTGGTGGCGTTCGCGTGCTTTGCTGTGACACTTGTTTAATGACAACAAATTTAATTATGTTTGAGAGCGTGTAAACATATTTATGTGTTCGATTAATTCTTATGAGTGGTCGATTTACTATTGTTTGGATAATGTGACAGTGGTTGTAATTAAATTGTGTAATTAATTTGGTAAAGATGAAGAGTTTCGAGAAAGCATTGCATTTATTTGAAAATATGATTGTAGATAAATATTATGAATCCAGCATGCGAAAAATGCAACTCAGAAAATTACCGTAAAGTGAAGTGCAAGTGTTTTAATTTGTGTAAATATCGCTGTGGTTGCGAAAAGATCTGCAATTTCAAGAAGTTTTGTTCCGATGGATTACAACAATCATTTTGTGTTTACTTTTTATGAGGTCTCTGATTATATTGTTCTCCAGTGAACTATTTTTCATGTACGCAGTCGATGGATACACCTAACAGTGATCTTATATTGTATAAATGTTAAAAAAATTCAGATTCCAGAAACTGAAATCGGATTATGACAAATAACCTAAAATTTTGGAGATAATATTGCGATGTGTTACACCATAAATGAATTGAAATGTCAAATTGTTATAGTAATTATCAACAAAACCTGCCCTCTTTCCACGAACTAAGATATGGTTCTGCAAAAAAAATTAATCCGAAAAAAAATTAATGGACTGTCGCGCTGATTAAAACTAAATAATGATTGTGAATTGTGAAACACTGCTAACCTGTTCCGAAGAGCTGATGTATTTATAATTATGACCATTGAAATGTTATAACTTTGATAAAAAGTGAAGTTTTCCTCGTTAATCTCTATATCAACCTTAAGCATCAAGGTTGAAAGATTTTATGGAACGATTTTTGGACTATTAGTTGAATTTTTTCGATTGCATAAAGAAGGATTTTTCAATACCTACCGAGGAACACCTGCGAATTGGTGAAATTTTTTATATCAAGTGTCATCTACAGAGTATCTAATCGGATACTATGGAGAGGAATTGTGCCTCTACACCTCTTACATATGTACATAGCGCAGCTCCAAGGCAGTTCTGCGGTTTGACAATTTGGTCCCGAACGATTTAAGATCCGCTTTTAGCAGACTCGAACATTCTTAGTTCATTTTGTCCATTCTCTGATAATAATACCATGCATCAAATGATCAAAATCAAAAAAAATACACCAAAATGCATCCTGTTTATGGACCTCTTCAGTATTAGCTTGAAGTTACTTCAATATTCGACAGTTTTGGGCTCCCATTCGCAGAGGCAATGCCTGAAACTGCAAAGCCGATAAGTTAGTAAAAGATCTACACTGGTCCACATTCGTTAGAGCCTTGTATATCCAGCATCCGCTAAACCTCAGTGAACTCTGGACAATAACATGCACTTTTGCATTTTCAAGATTCTTTTGGCCCGAGTGGGAATGGAAGAGATCTTTCGAGTAGCTCTGTTTACACGGTTCATCATGTCGCAATCATAGAAGCGCTGACTGGACTTTGTATTACTACGCATGCTGTAAGACTAAAGATTTTGTCAAGTGCAAACCGTCAAAGCTGTATGGAGGAAGCCAAGTTGTAATCATCTAGCCATTTTTTCCTCTAATGTCCAGCTTTCGCCAGATGGAGGTCGAGGCAATACGGTAGGCCCACCTTCGGCGAACCCTGCGAACTGGGTAGCATTGATAATAGGCGAGTTAACAAATTTGTGAAAGCTTCGAAGGGATTTGTCGGTTCATAAGGACCGTCTGACACTGGTTGCAGTGTAGCATTCCTATACATATATTCGCTTGAGATCCATTGGACAAGATACAAGGTGTATGTACTCTAACGACAAAATAGTGCGAAAACCTTACAGGATCGAATCTGAAACTCTATGCAGACAACAAAAAATATATTTTTATTTCTAAACAAAAAATTATTTTCTTCCTCGAGTACCACTTACTATAACTTATTCTAAAAGCTTCTGCAATATTTGCATTTCTCGCCACATATAAAACTACGTTCAATACGCTTTTTAGCGGAGCCTGGTTTTAAGTGAACTGAGTGATGAGTGTTTAACAATTTGCTGAAATGATCCAATTTATTGCGATGACAAGCAACAAATGCACAGGAAAGCACAATGCGCGAAATGTGCGAGAATTGTTATGCGCGCTGCACTTAACCTTGTGCTCCGTAATACTTAGTACTTGCATAGTTGCATATGAGTGAACGCGGTCCTCGGATATGCAAAGTACAAACGCGCAACAAGTAGAAAAAGAAGACATAAATATTGCAGCACTTACTCTTTTTCCAATGCCTTGCGCTCCCACTCAAGCGCTGACCGCTTAAGTTAAATAATGACTTTGGCCATGGCAATGAGAGGCGGCCGAAAAGATAAACGGTGTGACTCGTTTGCTCGACGTTGTCGCTGAATTTGTCCTGGCGTCGTTTGTCTGTCGCGGCATTAAATCACGCACGCGATATACACGTATAGTGACGCGGCGCGTATAGCGGGTGTAGAGCATTTGAACTGAAGTTGAGGTAGTAAATAGTAGAGGGAGCGCAAGAGAAAAAGAATCACCGAAGAATGCCACATTGTCGTCGCAGTCCGTCAGCACTTGTGAGTAACGGAAAGCTTGCCACAAAGCGCGCTCATACACGACCGGGTGAAATATGCAACAGGCGCTGCGAAATGAAGGAATAACTAATGAAAAATTGCTGGCATAAAAGCAGAAATGAATAATTTATTGATGTGAAAGCAGGCGTGAGGGACGCGCCAACCGAAAAAGTAATGCCACAAACTGCGTTCATATGCTTTGGGCAAAGGTGGCGTGCGCGCTGCGTCCTACCGCGCCTGCGTGGTGGAGATTTTTGGAAATATTTTAATTTATTTTTATGCTAAAGGATAGCGCCTTGCACGAGTCTGCATGCGCGCTTCCTTACATTATGTTGTACAATGTTGTTGAACAAACATTATTAAGCAGCGTCTGGCGGCGCGCCGCATGTTGCCGTGCCACAAATCAAAATCGACGCTACTGTGGCTTGTGTGTTTCGTCGGCGCTGACATTGTTGCTACCGCGCTCGCGCCGCCACCTTCCTAACTGTCAACGCTCTTGTTGCGGCGATATTGTCATGCATTTTGTTACTGTTATTTGCGTGTTGTTGTAATTTTTCGTGGCATTGCTACAGCATTTCATGATTATTGATAAGCAGTGATGCAGTAAAGTGTTGCATGCAACACTGCGGTGTAGTTCGTGCACTGTCACTACGGTTGCTATTTTTAATTTGCTGTGTTTTAGAGGGACCAAGTGTGAATCGCGTAAAAAGTCAATTTGCTCGCTGTCAATGCACGCACAGCGCGTTGACATGGAAAGTGGGGCAAGTTTGTGGAAAAAAATTGCAAAAAAAATTCAAATCTGAATTGAGTTGTGGGAACTGACCGCAGCACAACAACAAAAACTTATTCTAACCAAATTTGTTGTTGTGCCTTTTTCCCTTTTTTTGCTTCGAAATTTTTTATGTTTCTTTGTATTCAAATACTCTGATTCTAAACAATTTGCTTGTACATCTGATACCTAACCGCACCCACATTATACATGCGCTTCATCCAGCGCTTAAGTCATCCCGCCGTCCGTCTGTCCGAAAATTGCGCTGGGCCTTTGTGTGAAGGTTGCAAATGCTTTGTGTGTAAAGAGGTATATACTCGCATTTTAGCAGGGATTACCTTGAGGCTATTAGCGATTTAGAGGCGATTAATCAAAGTGCCGATCGGACTCAAAGCAGTAAAGTACACTGTAAATAATTGAAGGGGGATTGAAACAAATTTTAGATAATTGCCTTAAAATATTTATTATTTCGTTCGTTATACGTATTTCTGCAATTCTCAACCAATTTCAAAAGCTTAAGTAATAATAAATATTAATCAATAAAAGGTATTCCTTACATAATAAGATCCAAAGCAATCTCTATTACGTCATAGAACGTTCTCCCAATAAAACTAGTATGAATTTATTACTTGAAGTTTTATTAAAGCTTTCTTTCTTTTATTTTCTTTCTGGTCTTTTATTTTAAGAAATTTCTTTCCTTCGAGGCAAACTGTTGTTATGAGAATGGTATTATATATTGGTCTAAATGTCTCAGAATCCATTAATGAATCACAATACCATTTTTAATGCGTTTTTGAACTTATTTGTGAAAAAAGAAGTTTCTTTGCTAGCTGTATTTACATTTTCTTAGTACACAGAGTCTTAATGACCATTATTCTGATAGTCTTAGGATCTATCAATGTGTTCAGATTTCAATCGTATTATTTTTAAGCGTTTAAGCAGCGCTACAATCCCAAGTTCCTAACTTTTCATTTCAATTTATATATCAACCTATTGTCAGAGGATGTGCTAAGTTTAATAAAAATGCAAATGTTCTGAGTATTCGCTTCTTCCAAGACAAAACACCACTAGTTGAGTCGTACGTACTACAGACGCCCCCAAAATCTTCATCTAAATAACACGATATAACTTCTTGAGAGCTTATGCGAATTAGTAAGAACTCTACAATTTGTTTTATTAGTATTCTATGTTCTATATCGAGAGTTTGAAGGAATTCAGTCTAAAGTATCACTATACCACTTAATAGTGACTTCGGGAATTATATATAATCATCGAGAGAAGTATATATGTTAAATGCTAGTATAATTTCGTTTCGTTTGTCTTTGAAAACGAAGAAAAATACCTGAGAATCTAACACTAGTCAGACTCTGACCTATGACCCTTGATTTATTATTTTTCTTAGAAGTGAGGACTGATTAATTGGTGATGGTTGTAATGAAGGGAACTCATTGGACGTATTCTACTACTCAATGACCCGGTTGTTAAAATCTTAACCTCCATTAATAAAACAACACCAAAAATTGGCATTAATTTCTCAAATTAAAGAGTTTCCTTAAGATTTCAGGGTGACAGTTAAGTGGTTACGTGATTTTATTCAAACTAACCTTACTTTAAGTTCACAATAGACTTATGAGATACTTAAAAATTTGCATGATGCTTGTTTACAAAGCTGATTCTGACTGTATGATTTATGTGTAGCTCAGTCATCTCATTTATGAAAATGTAATAAAAGGGAAGTGTGGGTTCAAGAACCTAACTTAAATCAACAAAACAGTGCAAAACATTACAAAGCATAAATAAAAATGCAAAAAATATAAAAAAATAAAAATATGTAAAAAAATTAAAAAAAAAAAAATGTTTTAAAGTGTTTCTTTCACAAAAATGAGCAAACTGTGATAAAAATGTGTTTATGTACATGAAAGTGCCTATAAAATCCAAACACATTAACGGCCAATAACAACTTAATCCGCAAATGCACATAGATATTGAAAATGCAAAAAAGTGGCACATCGAGCTTCATGTAAATCGGTCAGTAGTGAGTAGTTAGTGATCACCCGCTGAGTGTTGACTGTGCGAAAGAATGTACCTGCTTCAACAGAAAATATGTGTGCTAAAGTGATTTATGCGTTTCCTCTCAACATCTTGTTGCTGATTAATTAACATACATACCTATATGTATACTTAGATATATATAAATATGATAAATCTGCTTAAAATATTTCTTTCGATGCTATAATTTTTACATGCAAGTCTTTATATTTATTTATTCAGATAACGGTTGGTTGGTTTATAATTTTTTAGAAGAAACTTGAGAGATAGAAGATGTTTTAAGATCCAATAGGAGCTTCGGACCTTTAGCTAGAATCAGTTTCATTACACCTCATTCTTCTTTCTAAAGTCATATGAAATGTATAGCATTCAGATCAACAACGCCTAGCTCTAGAGTTTAAAAAGAAAGACAGTATTGATGTGATCGTCTGCAAATCTTTGCGATAGATCTCAGAAACTTTTGCGATAGATATATAATTCTTACATATTTTTATCGTATTTACCAATTTAATACTAAGATATTACTATGCTTCTCACAGACTGCTAAGACTCATTTCAGATAGTCCACGTTCGTTAAAATATACCCTTGTGACAACCTTTCTATTCAAAGTCGATTTATTGAACCAGCTGCTATTGTTATATGACCTCAAATTTTGAAGATTATGGAAGCATCATTCATCTCTCTCCTTTCCTCTCTTAACTTCATTTGAACCAGTCTTCGTGGTTTTCTAAAACCAATAGTTTAAACAACGATATCTACGCATTCTTCTTCTTGATTGGGGTAGACACCGCTTACGCGGTTATAGCCGAGTCCACAACTGCGCGCCATTCACTCCTCCTTTTGGTAGTTTGGCAGTTTCTCCTCCTGGTCCTTCCAACGGAGTGGAGGTCGCCCTCTTCCTCGGCTTCCACCAGCCGGTACTGCATCGAACACTTTCAGAGCTGGAGCGCTTTCGTCCATTCGAACAACGTGACCTAGCCAGCGCAGCTGCTGTCTTTTTATTCCCTGAACTATGTCAATGACATCGAATAACACATACAACTCATCATTCCATCGTCTGCGATATTCGCTGTTGGCAATGTTCGAAGGTCCAGAAATCTTTCGCGTGAACTTTCTCTCGAGAACTCCTAGAGTCGTATCATCGGATGCTTCTGCACCATAAAGCAGGACAGGAATAATGAGCGACTTGTAGAGTTTAGTTTTGGTTCGTCGAGAGAGAACTGAGCTTTTCAATTGCCTACTCAATCCATAGTAGCCCCAGTTGGCAAGAGTGATTTCGCGTTATTTTCCAGGCTTGTTTTCCAAAACTCTTTATTATATTCGAGTTCCCGTACGTACGTTCTCTTTCTTACTCACTTTCGACTGCGACGAATACGTTCTCTAACTGTAACTAAGAAAATTCTCTCGCGATAGTTATATTTATTATCTGTATCTCCAAAGAGAGTCGAATGATCTCAATGATTAGATTTAGAGAAAGAATATATATACATAAATCTTCGATGAAATATTCGATTCACTCAAATTCTCGATACAATAAAAAATTAACTTTAGATACTCAATTGTTCTCCCATCACATTTGGTCCACCCAAATTATTATACTTTTTCTTCAAGTGTACTCAAATACTTCTTCAACATAACAAATACCGATAAGTAAAACCATACTTCACTCAGACCTTGTGCGATCCGAAGCATTCCACCTACCTGCCTACCACAATGTGAGCGCTTATTCACCGTCCAACCCGCCAACAGGATTCTCTTGACCCCTCCCAACTAGGCAAACTGTAGCGAATGTTATTGCTGGGCATCAAGCAATTTAGGAAACTAATTCGCTATGAGGTCAGTCATGGCTGTCATCTTAACCGAGGATCATAGCAACTATTATGGCAACAACAAAAACACTATAAATAACAACAACAACAATTGAAATGTAACAAATAAAGCTAGAAGAACTTAAAACAAAAGCATGAGAGAAAACGCACGCGGATTTATTAGACCCTTCGTATTGCCCAGGGTACACATATGTGGTCAAATATGTGTGGATGTGTGAGTGTGCGTGCTTGAGTGGGCAGCGGCGCATGTTTTCTACATATCTAATTGTGAATGAGAGCAAAATCAGCGCGCACATATCCTGTGAGGAGGAGCACAAATCCAATAAGTTGCGCTTATGCGGCTTAAAAGCGGACGCATACATATACAAGGGTACGTGATGTTGCATGCCACTCACGTGAAATGCGCTTGTGTGGTAGCAAAGCGTGCGTTGTCTTTCGGGCTTTTGCGCGTTTGTCAGATACACATCAGAACTGACAACACGACGATTCAGTGCGCAAGCGTGCAATAGCAACAACAACAACAACACTGTATAAGCGGACAAAGAATGCAAAAGCCTGCGTTGTGACCGCTTGGCGCGGGTTGTGACGTACGAGGGCGTGCCAGCTTTGAAGTTGAGTTTGAGTTTTGTAAGCGTGAATACGTTTTGGCGTCCATCCAGCTGACTGACTGACTGTTGCGAGTAGACGAGTACACGAGTGCAACTCTGCAATTTAACATCTTTTGCCTAAGGATGTTCGAAATCAATGGATAATCATGTAATTTCTATAATGTTACGAAACAACAGCCCGAACAACAACAATAACAACAACGGCAACATTAAAGGCTTAAATAAATGAGTAAAGTAAAACAACGTCGTTGAACACATTGTTGCATAGCACACGAAGCACGAAAGCCGCGCTCGAATAGCGCATATCGATCATAGTGGAGTGCTTGGTTAGATCTTTGGATGGCACAGTGGTTACAATTCAGCAATACTTATGCTTTTTGGGAAGTTGTAGAATTTTTCAGTAGAGCAAAAATAATCTGAGGACAGTTTTCGTTTTCCGAGGACCATCAAAACGTCGAAGATCTGTCTTCTGCACGGAGATTAGGATTTTCTGTACGTTCTAGTTATAGGCGTGTTCCGTACTGATAGACCATGTTTTTCCATACATATCCCAATTCTACATATTTCCAAAGATTATATATCTAAAGATTCTTTGAATTAGATTTCCTACTTCACTTTGATAATTCCCGAATTCAATTCGCTAAGCCAATCCATCCGACTTTTTATACAGGAACCGAACTCAGAGGTCATAACTCAGATGATTCATACGTTGAGTTCTTAGAGTCGTTCGAGCATTTCGACTAGTAACTGGTGAACGACATCCGTGATGTTTTGCTCAAAGGCCTGAATTGTCAGCACAGACTTTAGACTTTACATATCCCCACAGGAAAATCGACCGGCCAAAATTTTAAATTATCTGCTCACCGAAGTGTTCGCTCAATACATCCATTGCCAAACAGTAATGAACAAAAATAACATGACAGCTTGACAAGACTCACGCGTGATCTTTAAAAAAACAAGTAAGGAAGTGCTAAGTTCGGGTGTAAACGAACATTTTATACTCTCGCAATTTATTTATTTGACTTTATTTATATTATGTAATACACAATTTGACCCACATATTCTTCATATATATTGTATAAAGTCCATTGAAAGTTAGAAACCCTAATATTAGACTAGAAGCACCGAGGTCCTCGTGTTCGATATATGGGGCCTTAAAAACCTATGGTTGGTTTGGCGTGGTTGTGAACCGATTTGGCCTATTTTCACAACATATCATTGAGATGTAAGGAAACTATTAAAAATCAAGTTTCATTGAAATCGGTCGAGTAGTTCCTGAGATATGGTTTTCGACCCATAAGTGGGCGACGTCACGCCCATTTTCCATTTTGTAAAAAAATCTGGGTGCAGCTTCCATCTGCCATTTCTTATGTGAAATTTAGTGTTTCTGCCGTTATTTGTTAGTGAGTTAACCCACTTTTAGTAATTTTCAACCTAACCTTTGCAGGGGAGGTGGGCGTGGTTATTATCCGATTTCTTTCATTTTTGGACTGTACTAAGAAGTGGCTAAACAAAACGACTGCAGAAAGTTTGGTTTATATAGCTCTATTGCTTTCCGAGATATTTATAAAAAACCAATTTGAGGGCGGGACCACGCCCACCTCCCCAAAAAAATACATACAAATGTGCCCCTCCCTAATGGGATCCTATGTTCCAAATTTCATTTTCATAACTTTATTTATGGCTTAGTTATGACACTGTATAAGTTTTCGGTTTCCGCCATTTTGTGGGCGTGGCAGTGGACCGATTTTGCCCATTTTCGAAAGCAACCTCCTCAGGGTGCCAAGGAATATGTGTTCCAAGTTTCATTAAGATATCTTAATTTTTACTCAAGTTATCGCTTTCACGGACAGACGGACAGAAGGACGGACGGGCAGACATCCGGATTTCAAATCCACTCGTCATCCTGTTCATTTATGTATATATAACCCCATATCTAACTCTTATATTTCTTGGTGACACAAACAACCGTTATGTGAACAAAACTATTATACTCTGTGCAACAGGTTGCGAGAGTATAAAAAAGGCTATTGAAAAAGTACCTCCTCTTGGATGGTGATCCATTCTGTTAATCGACTTTAATAAACAAAGGTTTAAAATCAAAGGAAGCCTTGACCTCATAGAAGTGGAATATTTAAGAAAGAATCTGGTATTTTTCTAGCACAATCCCCAACTAAGAGAGGGTGAAAGTTTATGAGAGCGTTATTTCACTGGAAGTGAATGAAAGATCCCTGGACCTCTAGTTAGTACTTGTCCAGTTAGACCCCAGTCGGTCAACTAATAGGTTCCAATTGCTCCTACAGCGTCCAGCACCAAATTTTATGCGCTCAATTTCCAAACAGCAACCACTGTGCATGCTTCTTCCGAACTAAGCAGACTAGCCGAGGGTGAGGCGTTGCGACGCAATCGCGCTTCACCACAATTCGCAATGGCATGAGAATAATTCTCAAAGCATGTTCTTGTAATTTTTGAGCTTGTGATTATACCAACTTGCTGCGTGCTGTCTTCCTTTGGCCAACGAGAATTTTTTTTCGTGCGATTTTCTTCGCATACGGTTTGGCAACATTGAGTGGATGAATTGATGTTTTATTCGTGCATAATTCCGGCATACATACATGCGGTGTGTGTGCACGCGTAAGCGGGTGGGTTGGACCACACGATGGCCACAATAATCAATTTGATGCCAAACAGTTGAAAGCGTTTTCCGATGCGCAACAACAGAAGAAGAGGCAGAAGACGAAATAGACTACTTTTGGCATAGAAAAATGACTGGTATGTGAGAGAGCGCGCAAGCGAGTGAATTGTTGAGCGCAATTACCGCTTGTAATGCTTACAACCACAAATTAATAGCCGTAAGAATTTCGGTTTGACCGCAAGCGATGCTACGCGCCTGACGTGTGTCTGCCCGAACAATGAAAAGCTATCGATTGCAGGCGGAACAGGTCGGGGTACACCCACCAAGCTCTACACTATATATACGTATATTCACCGCCAAAGCATGCTTCCGGTCGCCAATGTGTGGCATGCCACACTCAACACATATTGATGCATGATTTATGCATTTTATTTAGTTTCGCCTTACATTAGTGACTAACGATTAAATATTCTGCATTCTAACAACGCGAGTGTTGCATTTAATGCTGTTGCACACAAAAACACTTGCCACAGCTGCAGCAGCAAAGGACCTAGGGCGCAAATGTACGCTGGTGGCAGCATGCCTTGTAAATTGCCACGAAGAGTGTGAATTGTGTAAAGTGTCTGTTTAAAATTGCAACTTCATCAGTGTTTAGT
Organism: Zeugodacus cucurbitae; assembly: GCF_028554725.1. Lineage (NCBI taxonomy): Eukaryota > Metazoa > Arthropoda > Insecta > Diptera > Tephritidae > Zeugodacus > Zeugodacus cucurbitae. Next base: position 66,859,783 of record NC_071668.1, on the reverse strand, counting down.
GCGCGTTTCCGCCAGCGTCCGCGCCACTGTTTCACTAGTGCACTTGCTGAAAGTTCCCACATTCGTTTGACAGCAGCAACACGTGTTGCACAAACAGCTATTCATTAATGTGCGAAACTACAAACCTGCTGACAGTGCAACACGCGTTACATATGTTGTACATGCAGACAGTGGTGGACGTAGTATGAGGGACGAAAAAATAAATAAATGAATACGAGTAAACAGCGGCGGAGAAAGAATTAGGGATGAAAGTCTTAATATAAGAGTTATCACGTGAAATGTATCTGTTGGGACCTGGAAATTCTGGAATTGGTTCAGTTATCATTATTTACTATGATTTCGTTTAGTATTTTTCAAAAAATTGTTGGATCACATTTCTAACCCGCACTTCTCTCCATAACTCCGTCGTGCTTTTCTCAATTAATTTATTTCTCTATAATGGTTAAAATCGAGCTCACAAGGAGTTTATTCTTTTACCTTATCCCTTCCTTCTCTCCATAATTCTATAGATTCTTCTTAATTGGAGAATATTTAGTTTTTTTAGCTTTTCTCAATTAATTTATTTCTCTTTTTGTCTCTACAACTTTCTGCAGAACTTCTACTGCAGCAATAAATCTTTGAGTTATCCCCCGTTGGATATATCTTCCTGAAGTGGCAATATTGTGTTCAAATATCTATTAGTTGCCTGACACTGAATTTCTTTATAGTTGTCCTGTTTTAAATCAAAGAATAAGTCGATCTATAATGGTTAAAATTCAGTGGAGTATATTCTTTCAGTTTTATCTGTCTGTTAATTTAACTCAAAAATTTCCGAGAGTTATACTTTAATCCTCAATTTGCTTTTTGTAATACAATATGAAACTGTATAGGATGCTTTCTAAGATTAATCAATCCATTGATACCTTCCGAGATCTGTCATTCATTTGTTAACTCCATCAATTATATTTTATCATCGTTCTATTTCACTACACTGAAACCGAATCGAGGCTCCGTTGTCCTCTTGTTCTCTAACACTAGATCACTGAAACTCTCGCGAGCTTGGTAAGCGCTGGTTAACAACTAGAACCTGCTCGTTTGCGAAAATCTTTTGGCGTGGAGCGCAAGAGGTCGACGGAACTACTTAATCTCACGCCGCAATAGTGGGAGTACTCACCTGACACTGCGGAATTCTGCCGGACACAAACTTCCATAGCTATATGGAGAAAAGCGAGGTGAAAATACCAAGTCATTGCCTCGTCCACTCTTCAGCGTTGGCAAGACTGAGGTTGGAACATCTCGGTACATACTTTAGGCGAACCATGCGAACATGCCGGATTATATATTAGCCTCTTTATAAAATTGTTGATGGGTTTAAAGCACCTCGGCGAAATGTAAGGGTCTTCCTTGCGATCCATACTTAGGGGTCTTTTGGCATCACAACGGACTGGCATCATTGGCTGTCCAAGTGGGATCCAACTTAAAACCTGTCGCGGAGGTGAGCTCCATAGTTATTGTCTATTTGACATATTCGTTCCTGACCCCACTAATAATTTCATAAAATATACAGATCTAAGTGAATGGAAACATTTGAGAAAGAGAAAGGTTTTGTAGATTGTAAAATGTTGAACCCCTCAGAGAACCTTCTAACCTACGAGAGCAGTTCAGCGACTGCATACAGATTCAATAGGTTTACATAAGATTATTAAAAATTGTTGTCTTGAAGCTGTAGTATCTCCATTCGATTCAAATTTCGTACCACTGAATCACTCGTTTAAGTTTAAGACCATATATCATGGTAATTAATGGATACGAAGTTTAGTTGAAGATGATTGCTGAAGCTAAATTCTCTTAATTCTAGATACTTTTTTTTAGTCTTCTGTATTTTGATGGTACCTTTCTATGTCTACTGTTTAAAGACACAAAAACATGTTGAAAATTATTTTTAGTATACCCTTTGGATCTGGAATCAGTTAATCCGTGAGATACATGGGATTCTGGTAATTCAATAATGATACTGTCTTCTGTCGATTAGATCAATAATTTTTGATAAGAGCAAAGTTAAATAGTTTTCGAACCTTAGAGAGTTCGGTGGATTCTTCTAGTTTCAACAAAACCTCAAATATTGTAAATACTTGGCGCATCTCTTCCAAAAATTCTCAACGTTTGTTTTTCAAAACGTCGTATTCTCATGGACAACCTATCTTTTGTAATGGACGAGTTGAAAGGAACTCAGTTCTTGAGTCCTCAACTCAAATTTTATCTGTGCTCAGCACTGTACTATGCACTCAGCTAGCCTACATCTTCTACTCTTAGCCTTGCTTTCTTCCTCCATATTGTGATTTCTTGCTACAAAAACGCCGTTATTGTATTGTCACGCGAGGCTGGAGTTGGCAGCATAAACTCGGCTAGATATATGGCTTTCCAACCAACACCAGTCATTACCACACCAACGCCACCGCCGACTACTCCCAGTTGCATTCAGCGTTCTTTTGCCACTAAACTGTTGCAAGACTTCTACTTACTGCTGGTTGTCATTGTCATGCGGCTCATTAATTTCCATTGTAATGTTTGCTGTGACATTGAGAGAAACTTGGCAAGCGTGATGGTGTTGATGCTGTTGATGACATTAATGGAAGTGTTAATTAATTGTTTGTACAACAGCAACAGCAGAAATTTGCGATTGTTGCACAGAAACAGTACAGAAAAGAATTCTCGTAATGCAAAATCTACTGTAAGTGTCATGACGTTTGTGTGGGCGTGTCACATCAACAAACGCAGGTGGGAAATAATCCATAAAGCATTCATAATGTACTTTTTTTCAATTGCGCCAACTAGCAAATATATTTACACAACGGACTATTCGCGACGTCATGCAAGCTTGCCGCGAGAAATTAAGAGACAAACGTCAATTAGTAGTGTGACTAGAGAAAAGGTGTTTACTGGCAAGTGTACGGCTGGCGTTCAGACAAAACGTTTGTACTTACACATGTTGTTGCTTGCAATGAGCTGTAGCTCTGCAGTTCGTCGTTGCTTCGCTAGTGCCACTTAGATTCATGCAACATGTGTGCTTATAGGCATCCTGAAGACACTTGAAAGCGAAGTCAACGGAAACATACGCTCAAGCTGGCGAAGATCTGCTAGCAATGGGTTATTGACAACTTGCGGCCAGTGTAGGACAGTGTGGTGGCGCTGCTGGCGTATAATGTGTCAATCACATTCGGTTGGGAAGATGTCAACGCCAAACAGTTGCCTGACAACATTACGATTGTGTACTTACATAATGTCTATACATATTTGTTTTGGAATGACCGAGGAGAAACACTTATTTATTTGAAAATTACAGGAACAGTGAAGAAATCAAGTCTTAACCCTGTTCAATTAAAGAAATCTGTGGAAACTGCAAAGCTGATGAGGGAGTGATCTCGCGACCCAATGTCATCAAACAGGGGACGGAGCAACTTCGCGGTTACAATTCTGGAATGTGGGAATTCAAGATAAACCCTGTTCAAATACAAAAATACGTTCAAAACTGTAAAGCTGATGCGGAAGCGCACTCTCGACCCGATATCATCAGACCGGGTTCGACACCGAGCTCTGGGTTACTTGCAGCAAATTCGCGGTTACAATCTCTTTGGTTCAGAGTACTTCACAGGAAATAAGATTCATTCAAGCAATGTACAATACAATCGGCCATATTTGAGTGGTTCTTACTTCATATCGACATCTTCTTCTGGACTGTACAGAAATTTAGTCATCTGAACAAATTATTGAAAAACTCGAAGTGCTTTTTCGATATTGAAAGCTTTTAGATCCTTATTTAAGAGATCTCTAAGCCCCAAATATTCGATTTCTCATCTGTCGAAGTGAAATTCCTGTTCTTATTGTGGGTGTTCAGCCTATATAACTTGGTCGAGTTCAGTTATTTATATATCAAGTTGAAGCCGATTTCAAAACAGAATTTTCCTTCACACAGTCTTCCTGATACGAAAGAGGTTTCCTACTTTCTTAATGAGTACGATCAGATGTTTCAAAACCATGGGTTTGGCCATTGCGAAAGAGGCTTTCCATAATTTTTTAGCTAATCCAGCGGGATTATTCACTTTTTGTCAATTTACTCAATGCTGATCCACTGTATTATCCAGTCTCTGTGTCTCGTCTTGCGCCATAACTATTCGAAGATGCACCGCAGCAACTATTGTTTGCTCCTTTGCATGCCACATTTTTTTCGCACACTTAATTCCCAACTGACAAGTACGATTGTCAATCAATGGGCTGGTGATGAATGTCAACACAACACCAAAGGAAAACGGGGAGTTTGGTACAAGAATAGCACGACAGGTTTTCGTTGCTACACACACAGTAGCTCAACAGTGATTATGCTGAGTTGAGATTTACATATTGAGACAATAGTTAAACAAAAGATTTACTGCCAAACATTTACATATTTACAGTTGCAATATTTTAGGTAATATTTTTGAGCACGTGCAGGGAGAAGCGAACAGCAGAAGTTGGTTGAGAGTTCCAAAACCTGCCCTGAACCTGATTTCGAGACAAGTGGAAGGTTTTTCATGATTCGGAAATCAAAAGTGAGGTGATTAGGGATTGAGAACCAAAGACATTGGGTTCTACTATTGGGACCGTTCTAATTATGTAGATCCGAATGTTGAGAGCGTCCAACGTCTACTTCAGGAGTTATCTAAGAAGTAAGTAAGGATAGTTCTTAATATGCAGATCCAACTGTCGAGAACTTCCCACGTCTTCTTCAGTGGTTCTGTAAGAAATATGTAAGGATCGTTCTTGTTATGTAGATCCGACTGTCGAGGACTTCCAACGTCTTCTTCAGGGATTATCTAAGAAATAAGTAAAGATGGTTCTGGTTATGTTGTTCCAACTGTCGGACTTCCGACGTCTTCTTCAGGAGTTATCTGAGAAATAAGTAAGGAGCGTTCTGGTTATGTAGATTCGACTGTTAAGAGCTTCCGACGTCTTTTTCAGGAGTTATCTAAGAAATAAGTAAGGACCGTTCTAGTTATGTAGATCCTACTGTCGAGGAATTCCGACATCTTCTTTAGAGTCTATGTAAGAAATATGTAAAGGATCGTTCTGGTTACGTAGATCCAGGAGTTATGTAAGGATCGTTCTGGACTTTCGTCGTCTTCTTCAGTGGTTATGTAAGAAATCTAGTTTGGTGTATCCAGAGAGATTCCGTTCTGCAACTCTACTGGTGACCATCGTCTAGGCTATCAATTTATAATCTAATGGAAAATTATGGTTCATGAGTTCCAAATTCTTCAAAGTTGCTCGGGGTTCCCAGCAGGGTTCTTGTACAGATTTTAATTTGTCATTTAAATTTAAAGCACTTTGTGTTGACAGAGGATTTGCATAGCATTAGACAATCGTTTGCCAGCAGGAAATTAACTTGTTGCATTGCTACAAGTATTTATTGCTTGCAACAATCAAATGTTGCATGTATATATGTATATATTATGTAATAGCCAAATGTTTGTCCAACTGAATATTTATTACAAGTGTTGTGCTTGCAAATTTATTTGCTACCCAGTTGAGTGAGTAATGATGCCATTGAAAAGTGCCGTACTCAAGCGGTGTTGCAGCAATATGTTGCAAGCAACTAAATATGTATGCAACATATAGCTTTGTAGAATTCTAATAAAATGTATCGTTGACATTCATCAGCTGGCAGACAAAGCGCAATTAATTTTAGCAAATCGCTAGCACGTTGCTGCCACAACAAGCGACAAATGACAGTGCCACACGCGAGCAAAGCTTAGTGCACAAAAGAGAGTGAGAGAGTATGAGATTGCTTGCATACAAAAATAAAATACTTAAATTTTGTATAAAATTCTATTTAACCACTCTCAAAGCTTACAGCTGTTGACTACCTCGCTTGCAACATTTTCTCCCATTTCCTCTTTCAACTCTTTTAAAGCAAAATTTATGATTTCGCTTAGTTTTATTGTATGCAATGCATTTAATAACTCATTCAGCATATGTGTTCTGTGGATTTCCGCTGTTTGCCTGGCGCCCCATCAAACAACAACAGCAACAACATAAGCAGCAACTGCAACAATGTCCGACTAGCATACAACCAGGTGAACGCATAGCGGTTTTTGTGGGTACATAAATGCATAAATTTTGTGGCATCACCTGCTACCGCAGTGGTGTTCATCTGTTTGTCAGCTCACCAGCTTTATGCTGGTGTATTATGTTTTACAAGCTTTACTGCTACCTTTTTAACTGATTTTCCAGGCATTTTATCGTTTATTATGCCACAGCGTGTGGAGTGTTTATAACGCTTGCAACACGTTGCACACTAATGATTTTATTTTTGTCTGAAAGGTTGCCTGTGTTATGGACTGTGGAGCGTTTGACAGGAATAATTGATTAAAAAGCTGAACCCTTTAATAGCTCTCGGACTAGGCCGTTACTAGTCTGATCGAGGTGAAATCTAATCTGTACACAATGTAGTTATGATTAATGATGCTTTACCAAATTTTAATTCCAGTAGACCCTATTCCTCAGCCATGACAACTATATCTCTGATAAGATGTTTTTTTATGCTCGAACATGCTACAAGGGACGTATTAAATTTAGTATGAGAAAACAAGACTCTGTTTAACCAAATCCAAAGGGCTCGTGGAGAGCTTCAAAGAAAGAGTTCGACAAATAATATTTCACCAAAAAATATTGGGTAATGATTTCGAGTGCATAGTCCTTGGCTGGATATACATCCGGATCAGTTACTCAAGCTCGGTTGTAGTGGTAACAGGATAGCGGAGTACAACCGATTAATCGGCCTTAGCCTTTATCGGCCAAAAATTTCAGCATCGGCATCAGCATCGACTGTGTAGGCATCGGCATCAGTCATATTTGGTCGATTCGTAGCCTAATCCTTGAACTTCCTTCGCATGTCAATGTTTTGTCTTTTCCTTTTTTTGATATATTTTAAGCTTATGAATTAGTTTTATATGTACCTTATAAAACAGAGTTTGATTCATATTTGACTGAACCAATTATTCCCCACGATAACAGTATAAATTCTAGTATAAAAAAATGATCCGATTTTGTTTTGTTACACGGCTTGTTGAGATTTTGAAGATAATGTCACAATGCCACTCTCATAGAAGTTCTCATTGCTTTTGGCTAGAAATTTGCACAAGCAACATCATTTGCCATAGACAGGAACTTGTTGTCAGGCCCGAACTATAAGGGAGTTGTAAATGAACCTTCAAAATACCATCACGGAGCTTCTATCGAGTCACTATCGACATTGGAGTTGTCGTGATGGAACATAATCGCTACCCTCTCGGCCAATTACTTCCTTCAATTGCTGCCATTGTTAACAGTAAATGTTCGAATTAAGTTTGGTCATAGGGGGGTAGCTCAAAATAAATATTCTCTGCCAAAGCCACCTTCCCCCATACTAGAACCTTCCTGGCGTCAGTCCTTGTTCGAACACGGTTTGCGGCGTCCCATCGCGGTTCGACTACGACCGTTTTTGCTTTATGGTTTCGTTACTGAACCACTTTTCATCAAAAGTAACTATGCGATTCTGAAATGTTCATATTGATTTTGTTGCGATTCAGCTGTGATTAGCAGATGGAAATCCGGTCCATTACGAAAACACTTCGAAAGAATAAATTCTATTGGCCGTTTCTTTGCCAACTGGCCGATCGGACGACATCCGACAAAAATTGGAAATCGGTTGGACATAACATAACAATCCAACAACAGTTATGGTAAATATTGGTTGACATGGGTGGATGAAATATGGTATCTCAAGCAAGATACATGGTTAAAGATCCGTATAGATTTCTAATAATACTGCACTGTGGTCTTCTCTCGAAAAAATAACAATTTGTTAGTATCTTGAGCAGTGGTCGGCACGAGAGGAATTGTGACTGTGTAGGTGAACACGAAAGAAAGAATACCCAGTGAGAACTCTGAAACCTTCCATTTTGAGAATGTTTTCCATTTCTTAATAAAACACGAATTTTCGTACTCGTTTATTCATTTTAGTTATTTTATTATTATATTAATATATTAGATCATAAAGGCCTTAACTTTACTATCTTTAAACAGCCCAAATCCATAAATATAATACATAACATCTCAAACGACATTCATAACAGTAAAACATTTCGCGCAGGGCACTTATGCAAAGTGCCACAGCCATACGCGATGTTCATTCGTTGTTGGTTCGACAACGACTGAACGATAGAGCGTTAGCGTACGTGCGATTTGAGTCGGCACAATTGTGCCAAGCAGTGCCTACCACTGATCTTGAGTTACCCATTTTACTATGAAAGTAAAACAATGTTGGGAATAACTATTCGAAATAGCAAACGAAAAAGCGAATATCATAATGAAAGTCTCGGTTTAAACTTCAAAAGCTAATTAGAAAGGTTTTATGGGTCCTTTTAAATCTAGTTGCTCACACACAAACAAGTAATTTTTAAGTAGCTTTCACGGCATCTAGTTTGAGGTTTTAAGACACCCTGAGTTGAAGATGATTTTTTCAATAAAATAATCCATTGAAATTAACAAAATCGGTTTTCTTTTTGGGTATTGGATCAAACTAATTTTTTCTAGGAGTTTGAGTCATAAGTAAAAAAGTGTATTCTTCGATTTTCGAAGTTAGCCTCCAAAATCGGAATATTTGGATTCGAATTTCGAAATAAGGACTTAAAAAAAACATTATTTATTTCAATACTAGCAGACCCGGCCACCGGTTGTTGTGGTTAAGGTATACATTAAATTAAGTTAGTCCAATCTTGGCTTTGGCGACGATATTGATTACTCGAGGGCGATTTATGTTACGCAGCAGGATGACAACTCACACTACTTTTAATTGTAAAGTGAGTGGTGAGAGTAAGGCAATTCCAAATAGTTTGGGACAATTGACTACGTCATCCTGGTTTGTAGCTGTGTCAATTCTCCTGGACCGATATTCTAAATTGACGCATTAAAATCATCGATATCTTCGTTTATTTTTACCACCAATATAATCATTCATTCAGTCATTTATGGTTATCATATTGAAGGTTTCATGTCAGGAAAACTTCTCTTTCGAGTCAATGAAGTGACAGAAATCTTTTGGAAATGTTATTAATCCATCAAGGTGTCAATTGCGACCCTACCATTTCCAACTGCTTCTACAAACGCAATTTGATATTGTTGCAAAAACACTCATATGTTAGTTGTTAATTGGCGATTCTTTATGTGTCGCCACAAATTAAATGATTTTAGGCATGCGATTAGCCCGTCAGTAACAGTTGATCCAGGAATAATTTGAAGAGTCTGGCGTAAATCACCTGCTAACAGAATCCTGGCTCTACCAAAAACGTTCACCGACAATCACGATCTTTTAAAGTCCTGTGCAGCACCTCCAGCGACTTCTTGAATATTTGGAAAATCTTCGTTTTAGCGCTATTTCTGGAGATTTTGCCGACTGGCCGAATGTGCCGTTTGTTTGCTTACTAACAGGTGCCAAGTTGCCCCTAATCCCTTTAACCTTGGTGGTGAAAATTAGTGAAATTGGTTCAGGAATTACATTAGCCCTCATATACTATATATGATGATTTTCTATTGGACTTTATGCCGAATATATAGGCCAAATTGTGTGTTATCTTAATAAAATTACATCAATAAATTGCGAGAGTATAAAATATTCGGTTGGACCGAACTTAGCCTTTCGTTATTTGTTACAAATTGTTTTTGGGCTACCGGCACAACCTTATACAATTGAACAATAACAAAAATATTTTAACAAAGCAACAATGACAACCTTCAAATTATAATTTTTTGTTTTCTCTTTTATATTTTTCTTGTCAACTCGAATAAAATTCTCTTATTATTATCTTCCACGCAATTTTTCCATATTTACTCACTATCTAATCTAAAATTAGCCAGATAGGTTTGGCCGTTCTCGATTTTTTGCGGGACTAACCAACAGCAATTCATTTTTATATTATATTTATGTATTATGTATGTATGTATGTATGTAACTGTAAATTAGAAGTAAAACAAAATGTTAATTATTAATTGTGGGGACGATTAATTTAAATAATAATAATTCTATCATCTAAGTTGGACCAAATTACATGTACATACATATATGCCAACTTTCGTGTATATCAGTTGACTCGTTTTTGAGTTCATTCGGAACATACACACGGACACTGGATTTTTATACATTAAGATATCTACTAAAAATCCAAAACGGAAAAAATGGATATGATCTCCATTTTCCTCTTATTTCAATGGTGTATAAAACTTTTCGGTCAGCTTATATGACAGATACTATGAAAGGTCAAAGTTTGATCTTCCAAAAAAATATATACCGAAGAATACAAGAGGATCCTTTATAACATCTGCCATATACGAGGGCTGCTATATATATTTCTGGCCTAATAATGAAAATAGGAATATTTATCAACGAAAATGGTTTTATTGTTTTTCAAAATATTCTCCATCAAGATTTATACACTTTTGCTGGCGCTCAAACCAATTTTCGAAGCACTTTTTCCACTCCGATTGAGACACCTCCAAAACATGGTTTTTGAATGCTTCAACAGCATCTTCTGGCGACGAAAATCGTTGACCACGCATTATTTTCTTGATGTGTGGGAATAAAAAGAAGTCATTAGGTACCAAGTCAGGGCTGTACGGCAGATGACCCATCAATTCGACGTTTTGGCCGGTCAAAAAGGCGCTGGTTTGAGCCGATGTGTGAGAGCTCGCATTGTCATGGTGCACAATGATTCGATTAGGACTCTTTAGATTCTCTGAGGTAGTGGGATTAGTGGGACATAAGTGCTACTGAGAAAGAAGATTCGGCGATCAAGAGGGATCCTTTGCTGACAACCTTTTAATACAGCTTTTTGCAGAAATTAATATCATCACACTTTTGTTAGTTGAATCACGCAAATATCCCACTGTGCGTGGGTTGTTTAGCATGCATTTGAGGAAGCGGAAAGTGCACTAAACACGCGCGGTAGGTAATCATTGCGAGAGATTTATGAAAGAGCAGCCAACAGCAGTGACTTTATACATATTTACATAACTACACATGTTGCACATAGAATATCAGCTGCCGTATGGATTAACAGCTGAATTGAATTAGTCGCCACAGCGCGGTGGCATCTCTGCCATTTGAAATAATCATTCAGAGCGGTGATTGCGCCACTTCCTGTTGCAATATAAGCGTCAGTTTTATTAAGCAAATGGCGAAATGTGGCCAACGTGTTTCAAAGCGACAGTGTTGTTGTTGCTGCTACTGTTGTTGGTGATGCTTTTAAGTCAATAGCTTTTGAAGTGTGCCACATTTACCGCTACTATCATATGATACGTCATTTATATTGATTAACGCGACGACAGTAGCCAACGCACTTTTTACACAACAACAACAATAATACACTGATGCACCAATTAGCCGCTAAGCTTGTTAAAATCGTATTTACGTTCCTTTTCTAAAGCAACGCGGCATTTCCGCTGCAACTTGCAACACACTGTCTGTGTCTCTCTGTGTGTGTTTGAGTAGCGAAAGTAAATGAAAAGTAAATAGTTGTCACATCACTATGTAAACGAGGCCATGATGACGTACAAAACTTTCTTTGACCATCACTCAAAATGCGGCCGCCAACTCGCCACAAACACACACATACACCGAATGGCACTCACGGCGCGAGGCAGACGCGTATTATGCACGGCTGTCCGTTTTGTGGCCATGACGCCACTTGACATACGGCGACTTGACATGCGCCATGGGAAACAACATGATGTCACAATGCTGTGTATGTGTGTCTGTGTGTGCATGTGATGAGTCGCGCCTGCGCGTCCAAAACACTTTTTCTTTGCACCGATTAGTTGCTAGCTGCTGGCTGGTTGCTCTTTTGCCTGCTGGTTAGCTGTCGCTCAGAAGTGGCAGTAAATGACACTAATCTTTGTGTGGCAAAGTAAACAAAAACAGTTGTTGCTTTCAAAACGAGTTTTATTAGTTTGTTGCATGCAACAGGCGCAACAGATATACATACTACCATATGTATGTATGTATGTATGTGTGGGCTTGTTGTCACCGGTTGCAGCTACTTAAAAAACGGATTTTATTGCCAAAAGTTTGTTTGTTGTTGTTGTTGCTCATGTCGGTGTTGGTGTTGGCGTTTGTGCTGTCTAATGTGGCATATCTGACATGTGGCAATGTCAACTTGCTGGCATGTAGTTGCGATTTGGTTGCAAACTGAAGAGTTTTGTGGATTGAAAGTAGTAACGTCGCCACTCGCTCGTAGATGTGGGGTATCAATGGCAAACTGTGTCGATTTTGGTGGCTGTAAAGACCACCGAATGATGTGAGGTCCTCTTGATAACTCAGTGATTATTTAGAAATCCAACTCAATTCCGATCAGGTGAAGGCAAAAAATACATTAACTGAATCTTCTTCTTCCGAAGATGAAAAGATATCGACAAGACAAAGTTTAGTCTTTTCTAACATCCCCAGGTTCTACAACTTCCTTCAAAGTGTACGAACATAACTTCGGTACCCAAGACCTGCGAAAGTAGTTCACAGCACTGATTCGTTGGGGAACATGTCTGCTCCCTATACTAGGTCCGACAACTAAAAGTAATCCTATATGTAACATGATGCGGTGGTGAACCTTATCTACTTCTATATTTTAACTAATATTTTTTTTATTTTTGACACTTCTTAAAGAGCACTTACCTTATAACTCGATTTTATTCTTGGAATCGGACTTTTAACCGGACAATTATGTTGATCTTCAAAAGCAGAGAAAATTGGACCAAAGGCTTGGCTGGTTTTAATCTATACTACTACTAGCTGACCCGGCGAACTTCGCCCCGACCAATTTTTGTTTGAAATAGTTAAAACGCTTTTTGAACTCTGTTCAAGGCCATTTATTTGTATGGAATGTTAATATATTCAGGGAATAACGTCTCTGATCAATTAAAATATTTTTGGCGAAGTTCGTTCTTTGTTTTGTTGTGTAGCGTGTAAACAAATAAAGAAGATGGCTCTCCAACACGCTAACATGACACATACATACCTATGTATGTACATATGAAACTGTAAAATTTTGAACTTAACCGATAAATCGGTTTGAATCATTCGAATTCTCAGAATGAACATTTCCTCACTTTTAGATTTGCTGTGTTGTAGTAAACTATTCACTACAGTGAAATTATTATTTATGAAGAAAGACGGAAACCTTAGCATATATCTGGTATAAAAATCCACGGGATTGAGATTTGAACTTGAGGTCAAAATTTTTAAAATTAGTGATGAAAATTTTCGTAGAGTTGATAATAAGCACAATTTTTCATAAAATAGTTCATTTTTGATTTTATATTCAAGTTTTTAACAAATAAGTTAATTACAAAATCGTTAGTTGATAACATGTAACATTTAATTTGGGATGCTTAAGCAATGCTTAAATAACAGCTGATTTTTGTTTTGAATTTGCTTTGAATTTTCAGCGACATCTTTCGTAGCGTAGGGCAAGTGTCCGTTCGTTTGCACTCAATAACAGCTTATACTTTTCCTTCAGTTCCCATAGGTGCTCCGACTCGCTAGTGATGAAATTTGGGGTTCTTTTGTTGTTTTCATCAATTTTTGATATAATTTTCCTCGCAAATTTATGTATTGTCTGTTATAATTTAAATATTTCAAACATATTTTTATGAATGACATTTGTAAAACATATGTTGCCCATAACGTTGCCATATATCATAATAAAATTTTATAGAAATTAAGCATTGACTGTGAAAGACAAACGACTACTCAGTTTGCAACAATACTTAGCTAAGATTTTATTTAGGCACAACTTAAGTATGGACTGTGAATCCGGGCATTAGCCATACAAAATTCTATACCTAAATGCAAATAAATGAAATTTTTTTTGCATTTAGGAAATACATGCAGAAATCAACTCTGCGATTTCCTAAATTCCTCTGAAATCTCCCAAATTCGAGGAAGATTTACTGGAAAAGAGTGGCTGCATTGCTTATTTGTCTGACCATACATATGTACATAACTTTATTTATTTCACGGATTGTATGAGATTTTTTCTTAAATTTAGAATATTGGAAGTCATAGATTCGTATAACTTTACCACAAATAATATAAACTTCAAACAACGCATTTTCATTTAATGTTTTTAGCAAGTGGCAGCTTTTGTTATGACAGCCTAAATCCATGAAAATTTAGAAAGAAATGTAGCGCCATCTACTGTAACATACCGCACTTAGCGCCACCAACTGGTGGATAGCTCTTTGCTAATAATAAACAAATAATTTGCAATAAATAAATAATGCGACTATAAGGAGAGTTATAAACTATCCTATCTTTCAAGTTGGACCAAACTGCACACAGTGTTAAAAATTTCATTAAAATCGGTTCAGTAGTTTAGGAGTCCATTGAAAACTAACAACGTGACATGTGATTTTTATATATTAAGATTATAAAGAGGAAAGATTTGTATGTATGTTTGTAATGAATAAACTCAAAAACTACTGTGCCGATTTCAAAAATTCTTTCACCATTGGTAAGCTACATTCACCCCGAGTAGCATAGGTTATATTTTTTGCAAGAATCTCAACTTTCCGGAAATAGTTCCAGGGTGGGGTATCAAAAAAACTCCGTGATGGAGAATCTTATTCTGAAACTGAAAATCGTCTGGCAATCGCGTGCCAGAGAGTCGAGTAAAGAGCGCTCGTAGCTGCTTGTTGAACAAAATTTCAAAACCTCCCAAGTACACGCTTGAGAGTCGAGTATGGAGCGTGTGCAATGGCTTTTAGAACAAAATATTGCAAATATACAAGCTCGCACTAGGGCGTCGAACTCTGAGCGTTCCCAACGCCTTCATAATCTGAGAGAAAGACATCGGACACCAAAGACTAGAGGTCGTAATCAAGTTTTAGATCATTGCAAATAAATTATAATTTCATGTTCGAATTTTCTTCATTTTACTTTTTTAAAATGAATCCACGTAAGAAACGGGAAAGTACATACATATATAATATATGGGAGAGAGTGTATGTGTGTAAAACTTATAACTTTTGAAATGTAAACCCCTGCGAAGCCGGAGCGATCTGCTAGTAATAAATACAATTCCAGGAATGTCTTCACCAGATTACATAATGTCGTATGATCAATATGAAAGACTTGACCTTTATTCATCGTAAAATGATCTCACGGAATAATTCGTCTCATTATTTTGTCTAACTAATCCCGTCGAAAAAGAGAAAACCATGCCTATATAAGATATTCATAACCAATTTTATTGAATAGTTTCAAACAATAATTAGATCTATGGATTTAGTTTAGATTAGAATATCAATAAAACCTGACAATATTGCGAATTGAATCGGAAGCCGGCAAAACCATATATAGATTGGACTGAAAAGTATACTAACATATCAAGCTAACCCTGTAGACACTAAAAAGTATCATTTAAATGTGGCAATTACAGTTTTATTCGCGCACAAGTTAATAAATTTATGCGCTATTGGAGACCACACCTGCGAGTACGCATTCATTTCACTTCCAATGTGTGCAATATTATTTATTTCTTATGACTTAGAGAAAAGTGGTTGGAACAAGTGTAGATGTTTATAAATTATACAGTTATTTTTCTGTTTTTTTTTTTATATAAGAGTAACTTTTTGCTACCGGCTTATGGTGCGAAAATCAAATCAAAACACGTTGATTGGGAGTGTTAAAGAGTTAAAGCTAACGTTGTTCTTCATCAAATAAAATCACGTCAAGACTGCAAACATTATTTTTGAAAAAAAAAGGTGGGGTTAAACTAAACTAGATTCTAAATACCATAACGAGATATGAAATTGATGCGGAGCCGATATTAAATAAGTGATTTATAGTTTTTTAACTCGGACAGGAAATTTTATACCACTTTGTCCGAGTTCGTAAACTGACATATGCAAATCTCTTGAGAAAATTGTTGTCCCAAATTCAAAGTTGTAGACACTTTCATCTATATTAGAATCAACGACTTCAAAAGTGCTATCAACGTAGCATTATTCCTACTAACTTTTTGAATTTTGAAATAATCAGACAATTAAAGGTAAGCCCAATCGAGGAGTTGTGCGAACTAATTGTCGGAAACATTGTTGTCAACCAATTAAACCCCGTTAAATACATTTGCTAAGGTTGTAGCCCCGTATAGTAAAGGGGTTTTCAAAAGGGACGCTACAAAAGTAGACCGATAGGAACAGCAAACGACCTCATATTTTTTCCCGCTCTTTTGACATATCTCTTCAGTAAGGTTTACCATTTCGTCATGGAAAGATATACGATCCAATATTGAGTCGAAATTATTGAAATTGACTACGGAAATTCGGAGTCAATTTATGATTGTCATAATCATGTAGTGGAAAAATTTTAATACACGTTCTCGTGCCAGCGAGACAAAGAAGTGTCCGTGGTGTCGAGATTGTTGCTGCCGCTATGCATAAATTGAGTAAGATCCTACTGAATTTTGCCAAAATATCTTGTCCTACATCCTTACAAGATCAAATTGACGCAAAAACTGAAGCCGCTTGCCCATCAGAATCGTCGCATGTTCGTAAATTGCGCTCAGCAACAACTTGAGAATGATCCGGATTTTCATCGAAAAATCATCTTCTACGAAGAGGTTCATTTCTGGCTGAATGGCTTCGTCAATAAGCAAAATATGCGTTATTGGTCAGGCAGTAATCCACACGTACTCCATGACCATTGCATTAAGAAAAAATTTCGGTTTGGTGCGGTTTATGTGCCGATGGCGTCATTGGGCTGTACTTTTTCCGTGATGAACAAGACCGGCATATTACTGCTGGGGTCAATCTCTACCGGTCAATGATAACCGAATATTTTTGGCTCGAATTGGATGATATGGACTTGGACAATATGTACGGCGAATATCGAACGTGAAACAGCAGTATCGGCCGATTTATGCTTGTTTGGACTTCTGGAAGCGTGCCCGTGCTGGCCATGCAAAAGAAATCGAGTTCCATTCATAATGGTATCGAATGTACTTTCACAAGAAACTACTTAGCCTCCGCAATTCCTCAGCATGGGTCGCATGACACCTTGATCCAGCTCTTCTTTGTATCTCTTGCCATAGTAAGTCCTCACGTTTGAATGCAATGCTATTAGGGCTCCACCCACCGATAAAGCCCGACCTCAGCTGCAAACCTCTCGACTGCTACAAGTGGACTGCTGTGGTATCTATTACCAGTCGGCACCTTTGTAGAAGATTCAACGGGAGTATTGTGTCGACCACGGTGTTGGTAACTTCAGGGATATCGTCACGGGTCAATACTAGTTAGTAGGTGGATTCGACGAGATGGTTGGGCATATTTTTATAGTGACTAAATGTTTGTTCTAATGGATGTTCTCTGAAATGGTTCATTGGGTCGTAGTGCAATTTAGCTTAATTTCCCAAGGGATTTATGAGCTTTAACTGTTAATGGCAGTCAAGCGTTTCATTTTGTGCCTACGTTCCTTACTCCCTGCTTGCTATGGAATGTGTTTCTTTTATATAACCTATTTTTCTCCAATCAAATTTATAAACTCTCATTTAGCACGCAATTTCCTAACGAATATTAATTACATTTATCTTCAAATAGATTTGTTATAAATAGTGTTACGGTAAATGTCGCACGCAAAATGATATGTTGCTGCCGGATGAGACTTACGACGAACACATAGAGCCTGCAACTGTAGCAGAAGACAGCCAGCAAAAGGCACTGCAGACAACCGCAAATTCAATAAATGATCAGAAAACGAATAAAAGTAAAAGTGTCAAAAGCAAAGTTAAGCAGTCGGCGACTAATCAACGACATCGCAATGACTCACTTGCCGGCAGCGCCGAGACGACCAGTCGCAGTGGCAGCGCTGAATGCAGCGGCGACAGCAGCATTAGCAGTGGCGGTGTTATCTCATTTCCTTATAGCACTTCGGGTTTCTTCAACAATATACTCGACACTTTGGGCGACATTTTGCCGCAAAGTGCAGAATTCTCACCACAAAAACAACCTGCTGTGCGGCAAAGCGAAGCGGCTGAAGCGACTGATGAAAGTCTACGCAACAGTCGCAGCAGCAGCAGCGACAGCCCCATTGGTCCGCAAAGTGTTCCGCGGCTAACGGCAAATGCCGATATGCTGCGTGTCGTTTGCGATAATTTCCTGCGTCGTCATCGTATACGTCCGGACTTTTTCTGTCAATACCAACAGGCATTGAGGTGATCTCGTACAAATAACAATTTTAACCGAAAATAATTTTTAATTTTTTTCCTCGTTGCAGCGCTGCCGCTCTATTGCAACCAACTAAACCAAAGAATGTGACAACAACAACAACAACGATTGCATGTGAACAACCAGCGACTGTGGCTGATGTTAAACCGTCTGTGATTGCAACAAATACAACAACAGCAGAGACCGTTGCGGTGACAATAAAATCCGATGAGGCGACGGTGCAGCGACAAAATGTAGAATTGCGAAATCTTTATACATTGCCGCTGGTAAAACGCAAGAAAGCGCGCAATGTAACTGAAACGCCAACAACAGCAATAACAGCAACAACAACGGGTAAGTGCAATACGATCGCGTGTCGAATATTTAGAACAACAGCAACAATGATATCGTTGAAGTATTTTAATTGCAACAACGTGCTGAAATTCTCACCACGTTTTTGTTGTTCGCGTTAATGTTATTGCCAGTTGGTTAGTTTTTTTTTTCTTTGTCATTAGCTATGCCATGACTGCCAATTAATTTACAGAAAGATGTGTGTAATTCGAATCGAAAGTGTTTGGAAAATGGTTTGGTTGTAAGTAGTTTCTATGCCGAGCTTTAGCTATTTTGTTTTAGCGAATATGTTAAGATTTCTCATTTATTATAATCAACTAATCGCCATAGTAATACTTTTCTCCTGATTTTTGAGTTCGTTCGACTTAGACAAAGTGTTTAGAATAAAGTCCCATCTATATTTTGCAGTTGTAGAATCATATACATATGTACATATATGTATGTATGTGATTACCGTTGAACCGTTTAGCCGGTTATAGCCGGATCTCTTTCCTTCGCAGTTCGGCGCGAATTGGAGATTCCAAGTGTAACTAGGTCGCTCTCCACCTGGTCCCTCCAAAGGAGTGGAGGCCTTCCCCTTCCTCGGCTTACTCCGGCGGGTTCGGCATCGAACAATTTCAGAGCTGGAGCGTTTTCGTCCATTCGGACAACATGACCTAGCCAGCGTAGACGCTGTCATTTTATTCGCTGAACTATGTCAATGTCGTCGTATAACTCGTACAGCTCATCGTTCCATCGTCTGCGGTATTCGCTGTTGCCAATGTTCTTAGGACCATAAATCTTGCGCAAAATTTTCCTCTCGAAAACTCCTAGTGTCGTCTCAACTGATTTTGACATCGTCCAAGCTTTTGCACCATAAAGCAGGACGGGAATGATGAGCGACTTGTAGAGTTTGATTTTGGTTCGCCGAGAGAGGACTTCACTTCTGAAATGCCTACTCAGTCCAACCTGAGCCTACTCAGGTGCTACCTGTTGACAAGAGTGGTTCTGGATTTCGTGGCTGACATTGTTGGTGTTGTTTATACTGGTTCCCAGGTATACGAAATTATCTACGATTTCGAAGTTATGACTGCCAACAGTGACATATATTCAACCCTCGGCATTGAAAGTTGGATAAGCCCTCGGCACTTCGTTGTCTTTTATCGAAGAAGACGAAACGTTCGTCGAGAACTATGTTGTTGAGCCTATTGTTAAGAGGCGGAATTAACTGTGATACCTCTATAAACTACGGTAGGGAAAGGATTATCCATAGTACATTAGCACTGCCTGAGTGCGTTTCTTAGGGTCAACCTACATTGGATTAATTAATACGTATTTTCTTGTCTGATACGACAACATCTCATAACTTCATATGTGATGAGACAAAAACGTATGTTCGCTATGTTTGGGCTAGAGCAAAATACGTTTTTGTGTCTTATTAGTCAAAGACGATTTCACAAAACCGGTGTGGGTTGAGCCGTAGTGATGAGCATTGAACTGTACTATTGTAGAAGCCTGGTGGTTTGTCAAGGATGGAAGTCAAGCATACTACAGTGCGACCGTTGTTTTTATAGATGACAAGTAGGCAAGTAACAGGCGTTATTGTTTTAGTTTAGCATTTAAGCTGTTTACTCAACGGCGTGGATTATGAAATATAATTAGTCTCATTTTCTTTGTCGTAATTTGAACTGTGTCTGTATGTAAGTAAGCTGTAATACGTTCATCCAAACTATTATGTTCGATGCTTATATAATTGGATGGATAGATTAAGACGTAAGTTCACGTGATACTTGATTTTGATGGCAGTGCCTCATAGTAGAATTACACAGCCACACAAAAAAAATTTTTGTCATGACCTGGACGTCTTAGATTAGGTTAGGTAAGGTTTGTAGGGAGATCTCTGCAAAATCTGTCCATTGTGGTACCAATAAAACTTCCTGTGGACCAAAGACCTTTAAGATTCAGCAAAACACTTGGAATCCGGTACAAATTTCTTAAGACGCCTAATATCGATTCTAGCCAATTCGCTAGGATCGCCGAAAAAGAGCGTTCCGAGGTGTTTCAACCTCAGTCTGGCAAAAGCTGGACAATGTAGAAGGAAATGCTTAGATGATTCCATCTCGCCTTCCTCCATACAGCTTTGCCACGATCCCAAGTCTCACCGCATGGGTACGCATTGGACAATGTCCAGTAAGTACACCAATGATCGCGCTGAGATGGAGTTACCAACGATCCCGCGGTGACCTGGTACCCACACTAGTCGGATCGCAAAATAGCTGGAAGCTATTGATAAGGATCTAAGACACACCTTTACTAGCCCAGAGCGTACTGTCATCGATTCCAATGCCAGTGTTGCCGCTCTGCTGTCGGAGTGAATACATACCTCTCTAAAAGAGGTCACCATACGGTGCGTCCACTGTTACTTTGATCGCAGTGACCTCTGCTTGGAAGACAGTACAGTGGTCCCTGGACGTCTTACTATGTGTGTCTTATGTTCTTAGGGTCCGATTCTGAGGTCCATTCAACCTCATCAGTTCAGGGTCACCATACGGTGCGTCCACTGTTACTTTGATCGCAGTGACCTCTGCTTGGAAGACAGTACAGTGGTCCCTGGACGTCTTACTATGTGTGTCTTATGTTCTTAGGGTCCGATTCTGAGGTCCATTCAACCTCATCAGTTCAGGGTTTTGACATAACCAATATGACGGACAGAGTTTTTAAAACTCATCGGATTCGCTTGAAACTCGCTATTCGGTGGTTTCCGGGACGCTGATGACGAATGAGGTGTCGATTTTTTCAAAATTCCAAATGTAGATACGCCATATGCCCGACGCTATTTTTAAAACTTCAACGGATTCGCTCGAAACTCATTATTCGGGGGTTTTCGGGCGATTGCAATATTACAAATTTTTAAAATGTGTCCACCATATTGGTTCGCAATTTAGTGAATTTTTGAAAAGTAACATCAAATACCCATAGGGCTAATTCTATTGGCTAGGTGTCGGCCTGGATAATCCCTTTCAGCTCCAGCGTCAGGATCAAATGGGAAAAAAGCGTCATAATTGTCAGTTTTTTTTCAAGGCCTTCGACATGGTGCCCTCATAATCTGTGCCCTTAAATTATATTCGATCTTTAGTGAGGAAGCCACATCTCGAAATGTGTATATGTTTAAATTGATATTTCCATGTGACTAGAACTAGAAACGTTGAAATTCCCGACGTTACGCAACGCTACGTTACTACTAATCAAGACATTAGCAACACTGTAAGCAGTTAACCAAATATAGTTGCATATTTATAGGCGCTTGCCATGAAGCTCCAATCCCAGCTTAGTAAGAATTTCATAATAACATAATAATTACAGCTGATTCAATAGCACAACACGTGCAACAAACAAACAATTTTGAGAGCGGCAATGACTATTGGAGACTAGCTGTAGCAATAGAGAGCGGCTCTCTGAGCACTTTAACACAAATTGGCTTGTATTGTTTGCGACTGTTGATATGCTATGTTTGTGTGTATGTTTAGTTGTGTGTATGTGTCTGTGTGCTTGCTCAGGTGTTGCTGTGAGCGCACAATGCGCATGCGCGACCTGTTTGCTACTACTATGGCCACAACAACAACGCATATTGACTGTTTCGCGCAGGTAAACGTTTTTGCCACAAGAGCACTTGCGCCAATCGGACGCGACATTTAGTCGACCGAGAGCAGCGAGAGTGTTAAGTTATAAAAGATTTTGCGGACGTGAAGACTAAATGTTGTGAAACAACAACAACAACCAAAAAAAAGAATTCTATATGTATATAAATATATGTAAAGTGACAAAAATAGCTGCTTGCAAGCAAAAAATAGTGCGCTAGAAGTATACGAAAAGCTAATTGTAGGTGTGAATTTGTGAAATAAAAAAAACTTTAATAATAAAATTTTGAAAAAATATAAAATCTAAAAGTATATATATGTATATAGCACTTTGCATATAGCCACAATGCCATTAGCTGGCCACGAAAAAAAAGTGTTTGTATGTATGTAGTATGTAAAGTGCTTGTGTATACCCATTTCGTTGAACGCTGTGTGGCGGTGAGGCCAACACGCCAGCTAAGAAGTGTTCATAATGGCTATGCGCCTGTGCAACTGGCTGTCTTTATGTGTATAAGTGTGTGTGTGTGTAGTGTGTATCCGTTGATTGGGCTGACTTGCTGATCAGCGGCAGCAGCAACAACAGCAGTGACGGTGGCAGCGCATTTGAGCCGTCGAGCAAGTTACCAGTTCTGAAAAAGTGTTGTACAAAAATATGTATATTTGTATGAAAATACAACAATAACAACAAACGACTAATGCAACAGCGGAGACAAAGCAACGTGTTAAAGAAAAAATATAAAAACAATAAAAAAATTATAAAAAAAAAATAAAAAAAATCTCAAAATAATACAAAAATAAGAAAGCATGTTGAAAGTAAAGTAAAAGAAAAACAACAACAACAATAAAAAACGCAACGAAAAATCATCAGAATTAAAGCAATCAAATGAAATATTCGTGGAAGACCACAAACAGCCAGACGCTGCGATATGCCATATAATATATGTATATGCCATATATACATATATATGTATCTATATATAATATATATGTGTGCTTCTCGCTGCCTAAATCTGCGTCTGCCACTAGGCTTATTTGTTTTGTTTTGTTGTTTTTTTTCACTCAAATTTTTACTGCGCCGCTTCTATTTTGGTTGTTGACGTGCATTTCGTTGTGTTGTGTTTCGCACGCCAGGTTGCAAGTTGGTGTTGGTGTTGGTGTTGGTGTTTGTATAGGTGTGTTTGTGTTGTTGTTCTTGTTGGTGTATCAGTATCACTTGTTGTGCGGCAACACTTTATGGCCATAAATGCATAAATTCTTGCGTCGCGTAAAGAAGTTGGAGCAGCGAAGCAACAAAAACAATAAAGAAAGAAAAGCAAAAATAACAACAACAACACAAGAACTGTATAATAACAACACGGAAAATATATATTTACAACAACAAAGGTAACATAAAACAATAAGAAATGCAAATAACAAACCACAAAAAAAATTAAAAACAACAACAACACCAAAGATATATAATTACAACAACAAGAATAATAAAAAAATCAACAACAAAAATATAAAACATAAAAACACAAAAAAAAATAAAAAAAAACAACAACAAATATATAAAAAATAAAAAAATAAATAAAAACAACAACAACAACAACAAAACATAAAACAAAAAGAATAAAAACAACAATTTAAACATAAAACAAAAGAATAAAAACAACAATTTAAACATAAAACAATAAAAATAAAAACAACAACAAATAATATAAAATACTGAAAAATGAAAACAACAACAACAACTAAACATAAAACAAAAAGAATAAAAACAACAACTTAAACATAAAACAATAAAAATAAAAACAACAACAAATAATATAAAATGATAAAAAATAAAAACAACAACAAATGATATAAAATACGGAAAAATAAAAACAACAACAACAACAACAAAACATAAAACAAAAAGAATAAAAACAACAACTTAAACATAAAACAATAAAAAAAAACAACAACAAATAATATGAAATGCTAAAAAATAAAAACAACAACAAAAAATATAAATTCAACAACCATACATTGATGCTGCAACATTGCTGGCATTTCAGGCGCATTGCAAGTAATAGATACAGTTTTGGGCAACTACCGCGCCGCCACCCGCGCGCCATCGTAAAAACCCGTTGACTAGCTGCTTCGCCGCCAATTTTCAACCATATACAACAACATATAAATATATACAAACCCAACTTACACTGCCTAAACCTGTTCTGTGCAACGTCAATGTGCCACATTTCGGTGTTATCCGCAACATTTGAATTCGCTGCCGCGTCGCATCGCGTCTCGCGTAAAGTTAGCTAAGCACAGGCGCGCGCGTTCTTCCAGCTCGCGTACATATTTACTTTTTCGCTTATTCCCGTTTGCACACTTGCAACAACATGGTGCTGTGTGCCATCCATCCATTGTAGTTGCCCTTTGCTTTGCTTTGTGGTGAATATTTTCGAATTCCATTGCGATTCCTTCATTCCATACGTTTCCGTTTGAGTACTGCCCAATTTGAAGGCGCCAGCATGACGTTGCCACATAACTACACACACACACACACACATATACAACAAAATCAGTGAACCAACTTCTCAGCCTTTGAATTGCAACTGCGCAGTAATTCGAAAAGCAAAAAACAAAAAAATAAAATAAAATAAAGAAATAAAAATAGTTAACAACCTGATTCCTGCTTTCCAGTTTATTTTAGCCGCATTTCGCGAGTGTTGCACTCCAAATTATACTTATGTGCGTGCGTGTGTTTGTGCCTTTTGTATTTCTATACACTCACAACGTTCATAACAGATTTTGCTGCATCGAAGACAAATGTTAATCAACGATGGCCACATTAGGCCTGTCAAAAGTTTTCATTCTGGATAAATATTTCACCGAATTGCAGAAGTTTTGGGAGACTGAGAAAAAGTTGCAAGGTGAGTGCATGATTAATACGATGCTTTGAATATTTTGGTGTTGTTTTCTTTGGTTGTAAAGAATACACCATATGAAACTACTCAGTATCCAGTATCCAATAACGATTTGGTGCTATGGACCATACGTTCACCAACGACTAATGGTAGTCTGTGCACTCGTCATCCAGTTTAACCGAGGGCTTACCAATATGATTGTTTTACAAACAATAGAAACCAATGTAGGATGAATCGCTTCTATGAATTGACTCGGTTTCGCGAGATTGATGTCAAACTTTACTCGATACGTTAAACAAAATCGAATCAAATTGAATTATCCCCGAATAAGTTCCCCAGATTAACAACGAATAGAACTTTTTTTTGGATGTAAGGCTCAACCGTCACCGGATTAGTCAAACACGTCTTTGACTAATAAGACACAAAAACGTATTTTGCTCTAACCCACATCAAACGAACATGCGTTTTTGTCTCATTTTGTTCGGCGTGGGTTGTCACATATGATGCTACGGGATGTTGTCGTATCAGACGTATTGACTCATCCAGTGTGGGTTGAGCCTAGGTTCACACTATTTTGTAGAACTTCGGCTCTAGCTATTAGGTTACATCCAACAAATATAAGGTTGTCAAATATCTCCCTTCCGCTTTTTTGCTCTTTATTCAATTCAAAGTGTTACAGTGATCGGATTTACATATTACAAATATGCGCCGTTTCGTTCGATAATCTGTTTCCATTTAGACCCCTCCTTATTTGCGAAGAATTCGGACTGCCACTTTTCACAAGCCTCTTTTGAGTTCTACTTTACACCACCAAGCGTGTTCACCATGGACAGGAACGGGTGGTAATCACTTGGCGCTATGTCCGGGCTATATGGTGGATGCGATAAAACCTCGGAGCCTCCATGCGAGCTTCCGTAGCTTCTCACCACTCATCAACGAAGTGTTTGGTCTGGCATTGTCCTGGTGGAATACTAAAACATTCCTGTTGGCCAGTTCTAGACGCTTCTGGCAAGCGGTCCAGATGTTTACAGTAGATGGTAGAAATAAGCGCTTGATCATATGGGAGCAGCTCTTAGTGGATGATTCCCTTCGAATCCCACCAAACACACAGCAAAACCTTCCTGGCAATCTCGGTTTGGCCATTGTTTGGGACGATTCACCAGCCTTCGACCCCTACCGTTTTCGCTTGATATTGTCGTATGTGATCCATTTTTCAACGCCAGTCACTATCCGCTTCAAAAATGGAGTTCGTTCCGTTTCAGTAGCATATCGCAGGTTGATTCGGTCCAGAAGGTTTTTTTGAGTCAAATCTTATGGCACCCAAACCTCAAGATTTTTTGTGTATCCAGCCTTCTGCAGATGGTTTAAAATGGTTTGGTGACTAACTCGATGCTTTCCATGATTTCATCGGTATTCGTCGTCACAGGTCTTCCGCCGGTTGTCGTTTTCACCCTTCTGAATCGTTGAAACCATTACACCGCAGTTCAAAATGATAGAGTACCATCCCCCCAAACAGCTTTAATTTCAAGGAACGTTTCTCTAGCGGATTTGCCTTTAACGAACGAAAGTTTTAAAATAGCGCGAATTTCGGCGTACTGTTGAACGCAATATCCAAACTAATCATGCTTAGCGTCGTTTTGTAGGTTATGTCAAGACCTATCAAGGATGGTATTGCCATATACCAGCTTTGTAGCGCTTTATGCCTAGCCGCGAAATTCAAAAGGCTAAACGTTTTGACAACCTAATATCTGTTACTAACTTGTAATAAACTTAAGTATCTATCTATTTACTGGTCGTAGAAAAAATTGTAAAAACAATGACTACAATTCTAGTTAATTATCTTTTTATCCTCTATAAAATTTGGCCAATTCGTTATTCCAAACCCACTCTCTGAGCTACTTCCATCTCTCAACAGAGTTTAGGTCACAGTTCCATTACTTGACGACTTCTTCAGGGATCTTATATAATTGATTTTGATAGAATTGACAGAGAAATATGTGACAATATGTGTGATACAAAGTATGAATGGAAAACTTTTCAAAATTTAAACCATTCACTCCATAAAAGCTATTACTGAAACGAAAACTAACTAAAGATGTATTAATTCAATTCAAAAAGTCAGCAATACATACTGGAACTATCCCGTATATAATGTTTTCAACGTTTGGCTTAGTTATCAAACATCAATGGTATTGAACATTGTGTAATCTTTTTTCTTGGTTAATATTAATTACTTCTTCTGCTAAAAGAGACCTCAATTTATTGTTAGGAAATAAAAATTAATCGTTAAATTATAATTATGTTAAACCGTGAAATTTGTGTTGTAGAAACAATTTTAATAAATAGGCCAAACTAATTACTTATTAAGTAAAAATTAAATTTTAGATTTTATAATTGCAAAACTTTTTAATTCGTATTTGGTTTAAATAAGTCTCGAGAGTCGCTATCTCGATAAACTTCATTTTAATGGCATCTAAAATCATACTTTGAATTTATTAATCTATTCAGTTTCCAGTTCACCTGTTAAGAATTTAGCAATGGTCGCTTCGCTTTTATATAAAGGGTTTTTCAATAGGGTAGCTACAAAAGTAGACCGATAGGGACAGCAAACGACGTGTCTTTTGACATTTCTCTTCAGTAAGATTTGCCATTTCATCATGGAAATATATACGATCCAACAAAGAGTTGAAACTATTAAAATTTACTACCGAAATTCGGTGTCAGTGGCCTCAATTTAAAGAGCGCTACGTTCCATTTATGATGTGACTCATTTCTGGCTGAATGGCTTCGTCAATAAACAAAATATGCGTTATTGGTTAGGCAGCAATCCACACGTACTCCATGAGTCAACATTGCATCCCTAAAAAATCACGGTATGGTGCGGTTTATGGGACGACAGCGTCATTGGACCGTACATCTTCCGTGAGGATCAAGACTGGCACGTTACTGTGGATGGCAATCGCTAAGTTTCAATGATAATCGAATATTATTGGCTCGAATTGGATGATATGGACTTGGAAAATAGTGGTTCCAATAGGACGGCGCTACAAGCCAAACAGCGAATGTCACAATCGATTTATTCAAAACCAAGTCTGGTGAACTTGTTATCTCACGAAATGGTTCAGTTAGTTGGATGAAACAACGCTCGGTCGTGTGATTTGACGCCATTAGACTATTTGCTGTGAGGCTACGTCAAGTCTATGGTCTATGCCAACAAGCCAGCAACGATTGATGAACTTACTACGAATATCGAACGTAAAATTGCAGAGGTATAGGCCGATTTATGATTGAAAATCGTTGAAACCGGGTTCAGCGTCTGGACTTATGCAAGCATGCCCGTGGTGGAAATGCAAAAGAAATCAAGTGCCTGTGGCTTCGAATGTACTTCCCCAGCCATAAAGAATTTCGTTGATATCCCAAACCGGTTTGTAAACTTGTGTAGGGCTCTTATTGAATACCCTTTTACATGGGATTCCATCTTAATCATTTTCTCCTTTTCTTCAAAATGTATCTAGATTAATGTCGCTGCTTTCGAAAAGTCTATCATTCTATATGAAATACTTAACAATAATCCAGATCTATATATAATATATAACTTAAATAGCAATTCAATGGTATTATTAAATATGTGGACGGGTCTGAAGTTGAAATGTGATATTGGATTGTTAGAAGCGAAAAAATAATACTCACATCGATCAACAATATATATATTTAATATATTTAACTCAAATATATTGGTCCTTTCTCTACATTGCTTGAAATTACATATTTTTCTTAAAGCTGTAGAGTATGTGTTTAAATGAAAATTATTAGTTTTCCTTTAATTTATGTTGGTCGTGGCTACTTTTACCGTAAAACCACAAGCATTAAGTGCGCTTTTTCACATACATAGCTCTCCGAATTCCTACCAACAACAACTATGACTTTCTCTTGGAAAATTTGCATTGAACTCTGGAGGGTTATAATTAACTGCAAAAATACCGTTAGTAGTTATGAAGTACCTTTGAAATTGCATTACACGACAGGAATAGGAATATGCGATTATGTATTGTTAGTCAAATAGATACGAGTATACAAATATACATACTTACATATACATATATACTACACGTTTAAATATTAAAGCATACATATGTATTTGTACACTGACCCTTTTCAATACAATTAGTATCAATAGCTAAAACGAATTTCAAAATGCTATTATAAAGATTGATATATGTATATTTATATATTATTCACCTATATTTATATATATGTACTATATGTATGTATGTGTGTATATATGTATGTTTTGAATCACGCTTTTATAACTGATTTTTTTCACACTCTTTCGATTTGATTACCTTTGTTTTTAGACACATTTATCAAATCACAACCAAATGGCCACACACACACAAACTCTTTGAAATTTATCTCCGTACCTAAATATCTATCTACACATGCGCAGTAAGCTTGTCGTGGCGAGGCTTAAATACGTTTCGGTTGAGTTTTATGCGGCAGCAAAAGATTTATTACGAGTAACTTCAGCAGCAGTCCCTCACCTCTGATCTGCAGCACAATGAAAGGCATAAATACAGACACACACACATACATATCTACAACCACACAGCATTGTTTTTGTATTTCATCTACAAGCTTTTCTTATTTTCGTTGATTTTTCTATTCCACAAAGTGGCCTCAAGGCTTGTTATTGTTGTTGTGTTATATACATACATACAAATGTATTTCGGTGTATGTAAGTGGTTGTTGCTGCTGTTGCTTAACTACAGCCTTTTGCCGTTCAAATGACTGTTTGTTACGTTGTTAGCTAAATTTTAAATTTTTTTCCTGTGCTTTGTTGTTGTTGTTTTTGATTATTTTGAAGTTATATTCTCTTTTGTGCCAAAAGGCAATTTTCATAGTCGAAGTTGAAGTTTTGTTGACTGGTTACGATGGTGGTGCTGATCTTGCTGGTTTTGAAGTAATACATATACACTCACTCATATTTATATATACAACAATCACTTATACATACAAACAAATTCAGTGATTATACCACAAAAAGTGGCATATCGAAAAAACTGGTTCTCACATGTTTGGAACTTTTCAACTTTTCATTACATTTTCTTGTGCTTTTACTTAAATTGTGCTTAAGTATATGCATACATACTTATATTATTGAAATCTAAAGTAGCCATAGTAGCCATTGTGAAATTACAACATTGGTGTGCTATCGGAACGATTGAGGGTCTTTAGTTTCCGTGACAGAAATAAAACCATTGATGGATTTTCTTTGCTGAGGACAAAAAATGTATTTGAAGAATAATTATTTCTATGATTTTAGTTCCTCTCACAGTCCCAAATTGTGATAAGTTCACAATAGCGCGCTCGTAATTTCCTGATTCCATAACCTTAAAGTAATTTGGGTTTTACAATGCTCGAAAAGATCTCGTTATCCTACCAACCTCAGTAGGTGCTATTCCGAAGAAGCGTGCTACCCTTTTTGTTATATCACAATCAGTTTTTCTATGGGTTTTCTTAATAATATAAACTGTCTTCATATCAAGCATTTTCTGTCAAATATATTTACTTATAAATAGATACGACTAGTACTTCGAGATTATTGATATTGTATGTATGTGATTGGCGTTGCAACCGTTAGCCGGTTATAGCCGAATCGACGATAGTGCGCCACCTCTCTCTCTCCTTCGCAGTTGGAGATCCCAAGTGTAACCAGGTCGCTCTCCACCTGGTCCCTCCAACGGAGTGGAGGCCTTCCCCTTCCTCGGCTTCCTCCGGCGGGTACTGCCTCGAACACTTTCAGGGCTGGAGTGTTTTAGTCCATTCGGACAACATGACCTAGCCAGCGTAGCCGCTGTCTTTTTATTCGCTGAACTATGTCAATGTCGTCGTATAACTCGTACAGCTCATCGTTCCATCGTCTGCGGTATTCGCCGTTGCCAATGTTCTTAGGACCATAAATTAATATTATAATGATTATATTTATTACGATATTATAAGACCAAAACGTTTGAAAAATAGTCAAATTTCAATTTCACTCCAATACATTTCTATTGTACTATTTAGTAAGCAAAATTTGAATATGCTTTCTGATCTTTAGCTATGTATATAAATTGCATTCCTTAAACGACGATATTTGTTTTTACATAACCGTTACAGACCTAATTTAGGATTTGGTCCTTGAAGAATAACTTTCGGTCGGAAATTGGATATTTTATCTTGGAATTTGTTCGACCCAGCCCCGGATCCACTTGTCCAAGTAAAAAAAAAATTTATTAAGGGGTTAGGGGTAGTCATGATTTTCAAAAAATCAATTTGTTTTTGCATTTTCGTTAAGTGTAATATCTTAAAAATATTCTCTGAAAATTTGAAGTAGATCCGATAATAAGTTTTCGAGTTATTCGACAAATAACAAAGATCGTCGGGCGCTCCCTAACGTTCGGGAGCAACAAACTATGTTTTTTGAACTGGTGACAACTGTACTTCGATAACCGCTCAGTAGATTTTAATGAAATTCATACGGCTTTTAGAACACATAATAAACTCAAGCCTGATCGAAAGGTTTTTTCAAAAATTTCGACTTCTTAAGACCAAAAGATTTCCAAAAAATTTCCTGAGGCCGCCACTTTGTTAATTTTTGAAAAAAAATCTTCGATCAGGCCCAGAATTATCTATTTATAAAACAAAATTTTTTATCCGATTGAATTTAGAGAGAGAATTTAGAGTCTCCAAGGACTTATGATTGTCACCGCAAGGACCTGTTTTGAAACTGGGTCAACACAGACAGCTATAACTTTGGAAATTATAATTTTTTTTTCAAATTTTCGTGACTTCATGTCAAAACATTGTGTAAAAATGCCTTAGTATTACTTTTGTAAATTAACATGTGTTAATAGCAAAAAATATTACTGAAAATTCTCATTTTTTCGTGTCTCTGACTACCCCTAAACCCTTAAGCTTGTATATAATTTCGATCAATAGTTGAGTTGAGTCACTGAACTTATTTGAGTTCCCAATTTCTATGATCTCATCTTTTTATATTTTTATGGCAAAGTTAGTATAGTGAGGTATGAAAGGATCCAGTCGCCAAACTTCACTCAATAGCGATCTAGTGTTCTAAGGATATTACAAGACAAGAGCTTTGAAACATTTTTTGGATCCGACTGTTTAGATCTAAATATATTGGACTTTTATTTTGTAGCAATTGCAAGCCTTGAATCTTTGGACTTTTACGAAACCTCTCAATTTTCTCCTTTATCCAATATTGTCCACGGATTTTATCCTACTTTAGGACCACACCAAAGATTAGGCTGTTCCCAAGACATTTGGTTTTATATAAACTTAACTTTTACGCATGGTTATAGATCTGTCGAAGGATTTCCTGTTTGCAATTGCAATTATAGATAAAATATGAGTCAGTATATTTAGTTCAAAGTTTTTCGAACAAAAGCTTTCAAGTCGCGTGCCATTATTTTTCTCAGAAGATAACTGAAGGTAGTGGTAGTTATGACTTTTAAACTTTGTCTTATCAAGTTCAAAAATGTTATATGCAGTTCTTGTCAGATATACAAATGATCTAGTATATTCCCAAAATATAATATAA
The DNA here is from genome assembly GCF_028554725.1 of Zeugodacus cucurbitae. NCBI lineage: Eukaryota > Metazoa > Arthropoda > Insecta > Diptera > Tephritidae > Zeugodacus > Zeugodacus cucurbitae. The sequence goes on along the minus strand of NC_071668.1, from coordinate 66,827,072 downwards.
TTATCAACCTCAGAAGCTCGATTATATATTAAGGGTTACTACATGAGATATTTTGAAAAAGTTTAATTGGTCCTAAACTTTATGTTAGATACTATTAAGGGAACAGTAATAAACCAAAAGTTTTCTGAAGATGACTGTTTGTCCATCTAATTTTCCTTAAAAATTTAACACCGTTTCGTACATTAATGACTTTACCTATTTAAAGTCTACTATCCCGGCCAAAATATAGCTTTACAGTCTCAATTCCTCACAAAACCATAATATTACAAATTCGTAATAATACCAAAAAACATTAAAAATATAGTAGAATCTTCTCTTGGCGCCAAAAATTCTCGAGTTTTTGCTCTGAACTTATTTAATTTGCTATATCAGTCTTTTAGAGCCAGCATGCGTATATGTATTTTACCAACACTGTTTAAGATGATGAGAAAATACCAAAACACAAAAATTATAATTAATGCAAACAAACCGAAAATGGTGTTTTTAATAGCCACAACAAACGCTGTATGTTGTTCAGCGAGTTTTGACTCGCATCAAAAATAATGGTTACAAAGCCTAGCAAGGTGAAGAAGCTGAACGCGCAGCGGTTCGACTTTTTCTAGGTTGTGTACTCGCTTATCTCTCGCTCGCTCTTTCTCGTTCTCTCACGCTTACACTTAATCTCTTTCCCGCTCACACAAGCGCGCGACCTTTGCATTGTATTATGAATGATTTGAATATTTATATTCTTATAACTTTAGTTTCTAAATTTATACTTTTTACTAAGCTTCTTCTCTCATTAATTTGGAAAGTTCGCATATAATTATGTAGAACTAAAAATTTCATGCTTATCACGCGAGTATATACACGAGCAAGCTTCCACCTGTTCGTGGCTTAGTTGGTTGTTACCAGCTGTAGGCAATTTAAGTTTGTCATTGGTAAGGCATCGCTATTTAAATTTTGTAGTCATTTTATTTTACGAAAATCTAAAATGAGTTTTCAATCCGCTCGAAGCCAAACAATCAAACAGGTGTGCATATGTAGTTACCAATCATAAATCAGCGTTGAGCATTGAGCACTGTCTCTATTGTTATTGAAATGGCGCTCCGCATAATCGTAGTACTTCTGCTGCCACTCGGCACAAGACACAATTTAAATACTCGTCGGATTTGAAACTGCTAATGAAGATATGTATATGTAGATGTAGACGCTCATTACCATAAGCGGTCGCTTTTAAGTTCAGTTTGATGTCAGTAGATAAGTGGTGGCTATAAATCTCTCTTTCGATGAGAGCGATCATGTTACACACACATTATATATATATATACTCGTATATAGACCAACAGTTCAGAGTTTATCCATTGGCGCTCACGTCATCTATTTAATTTGTTGATTTTTGGAATCACTTGTTCAATGATTTTCGGTGGAGCATTGCAACTGTCAACTGAGAACTGTCAGATGTCAATTGCATGATATACAATTATATTTGACAGCTTTTGAAAATAGTCATGGTTTAAATAGTTATTTGTATATGTGGGAAGACACTCTCAATCAGTTCATTTTTATACTCTCGCAACAAAGTTGCTACGAGAGTATTATAGTTTTGTTCACATAACGGTTGTTTGTAACACCTAAAACTAAAAGAGTTAGATATAGGGACATATATACCAAAGTGATCAGGGTGACGAGTAAAGTTCAAATCCGGATGTCTGTCTGTCCGTCTGTGCAAGCTGTAACTTGAGTAAAAATTAAGATATCTTGACGAAACTTGGCACAAATATTCCTTGGCACCATAAGAAGGTTAAGTTCGAAAATAAGCGGAATCGGACCATTGCCACGCCCACAAAATGACGAAAACCAAAAACACATAAAGTGCCATAACTAAGCCATAAATAAAGCTATGGAAATAAAATTTGGTATGAAGGATCACACTATGAAGGGGCATATTTGGATGTAATTTTTTTGGGGAGGTGGGCGTGGTCCCGCCCACAAATCGGTTATTTGTATTTAACTCGCAAACCAATTACGCTATATAAACCAAACTTTCTGCAGTCGGTTCCCTTACGTACCCCACCACACACCATGAAAATAGTTAAAATCGGATAATAACCACGCCCACCTCCCATACAAAGGTTAGGTTGAAAATTACTAAAAGTGGGTTAACTAACTAACGAAAAACGTCAGAGACACTACATTTTGCAGAAGAAATAGCAGAAGGGAGTTGTACTCATATTTTTTTAACCAAAGAAAATGGGCGTGGCATCGCCCATTTATAGGTCAAAAACCATATCTCAGGAACTACTCGACCGATTCGAATGTAATTCGGTATATATTATTTTCTTGGCACCGTGATGACACGTGTGGAAAATGGATGAAATCGGTTCACAACCACGACAACTTCCCATGTAACTTAATTTTGAACTCCATCTCATTCCTTCACTTTTTAATATATACATAAGGAACCAATAAAGATAGCGAAATAAAACTTTACACAAATACTGTATATGATCTGTGGCATCACTTGTGAAAAAATTGTCGAAAACGGACTATTACTTTTCAAAGCTCCGAATACCGAATATGAAGAATTCAGTGTCCTATGGTAATTTTTCATCGAAAAGTTCGGTAAATCTCTCAGGTATCTTTATTTAATTTAGAGGACATATTTTTCTTCTAATAGTGTAACTTCCCCTACCTCTCATATACCTAATTATAAGATTTTCAAATTGGGTCAAATTGTGTGTTATCTTAATAAAAATGTGTGACCTGCTCTACGAAAAGGGAGCTAACGTGCGAAAACTAGTTTTCTGGGAAACAGCTGTTAAAAATAAACAACTCTCATCTTCCATCCGAATCAATTAAAAGTGAAAATTGATTTTTTGACACCTAAGCCCCCTTTCCGTAGACCAGGTCACATATATCAATAAATTGCGAGTGTAAAATGTTCGGTTGCACCCGAACTTAGCCTTTCCTTACTTGTTGGTTTGAACAACAGTACAGAAATTATCTGGCAATCTAATATGTTGAGAAATGAAATTCTTGATGAAATTCTATTTCACCGTTTCCAAGATCCAGTAATTGCTTAGAAAATTCTTGTGCTGTTGGATCATTTTGGAGTTATACTCGCATGATTTTTGTCAGTCTGAGTGTTTCAACATTTCTCCATAAAATTGATTGTTTTAGACATGCATTAACTTCATCTGCAAAAGTAGAGCGAGGAATAACTGGCAACGTTTGCCGGAAATCACCAGATAGTAATAAAATAGTACCACCGAAAAGTCTGTCACTATTGTTTAAATCCTGCATATTCCTATTTAATGCTTCGAGTGAATGCTTATGAGCCATAGTACACTCATCCCAAATTATGATCGAAGTCTTCCGTAACACTGCTGCCATTCCGCTTCTTTTTTTGATATTACACATTGCATTTGGATTGTTATGAATATCTAATAGTAGATTAAAAGCAGAATGTGCTGTCCGCAGTTTCGTAAGAATGAAAGATAACAATTTAGAGATGCACTGCAAGATGTTGAATAACAGGTTCTCTATGGTGTATGAGGAAGCTAAGTATGCGCCAGATAGCTTCATTGCTGCTAATGTAGCATGCTATTTCATCATTTTCGTCTATATTTTGTACTCCAAATACGGCCAAATCACTGCCCTTATGAACGTACTTGCAAATATACTTGATGGATTTGACAGAACTGCAAAGCTCAACATTAAAATGAGCCTTGTACGTTTTGGAGAGTAGTGGTGAGTATGGTACTACCCATTGATTGTCAATTTCTAATTGGTTAGAATTTGAAGTTCTCATTTTATATGTATGACCATCATTATCCGCGTTTCTGCGGCGATACATTAGATAACCATGAATAATAACTATCCTATCCTCTACGTTGGACCAAATTACATGTATATACCAACTTTCACGAATATCAGTTGACTCGTTTTTGAGTTCATTCGGAACATACACTCGGACACTGAATATATATTAAGATTACATAAACAAATTTTTTCTCATTCATTTACCGTATATATCAGTATACCTCTTCAGATGAATTCCCCTTTCCCTTTACTGTACTAATTGTTCATACTTTCTTCATCAATTAGTGTTAAGAATCCAGGGTCTTCGTTAATGCAGTTCAGCTACTCCTTAATATTCTCTACATCGCATCCTTAAAAAATTATGAATTTTCATTGCATCTGTTAGTTCTTGAACATCGTCGTTTGGTTCGATTGAGTGTCGACCTATTGCGAGTGTCGACTGGCAGTAGAATAGACTCCAGTCGAGTGAGTCGTTTATATTTTGGCATGGTTGAGCAACTAATCGACTGAATTGCAATAACACCTGCAGTCGACAAACGCTTAGTTGTCGATTATCTACTGCCAGTCGATGCTCGCAATAGGGGTTGTATATTTGTTGGAGAAAAAGGTCATAGGTGTACTATCTACCAAGATCAAAACATACACATTTAATTAGGATCATTATCATAAAAGATATTGAATAGTTAATTTGGGCAAATTAGGCGGCGTCAAAAATTCGGTATATATTGAAAAAATAATTTTCAGGACGATTAGACAGAGTGAATAGTTGGTATGATTTGGAATTAGATCCAACCTTCATAAGTCACATATTTCACATATGCCGAACTAGACCATTGATTTCGTAAGATACAACATCTAGAGGGATGTATGTTTTGTAAAGCTATCTGGGAATCTGTCCACAGCAACTTATTCTGATCCCCAGACCTCAAGGGTATGGTCATTTGGAAGATATAGACGAGACTGAGGATTATTTTGAAGCAAAAGGTCAATCGTTGAGGAAAAATCTGTCCACTGCGACTTATTCTGATCCCCAGACCTCAAGTCTATGGTCATTTGGAAGATATAGATGAGACTGAGGATTATTTTGAAGCAAAAGGTCAATCGTTGAGGAAAATTTGTTTCGTTAAGATGGAAGATCACTATAATCGCCCTGTTAAACAATAAAATCGAGTGACCAGGAGTGATGAACACTCTTTTCAGTTATTAAGATTGCTGCTGACAAATTTACTTGTAGTACCACATTAGTTTGATCCATAATTGAAAATCATAATTTTTTTCTCATAATTCACCATGTGACGAGCCATAACCAAATTATATGCGACCTTGAACTGATCATTTAACCTAACCTAACCCACCGAGAAGTTCACATGATATTGAGTTTGCGACTTTACTAATTGATTAAGCTTATTGTTACCATTGCGAGCTCTCGCTTTCAAAACGACTCACAAATATAGAGTTCTCTAACGTTATCGAAGAATATTTTAAAAGTTTAATTTTTTAAATTTGTTTGTATTTTTATAACTTTTTTTTAACCTATAAATTAACCAAGTTCTCTGTTTATATCTCCTGCAGACGCATCCTCATCCAATGAAGCCGTGCACTTGCAGCAGCGCCTCAAGAGCCTCAGCACTGAGTTAGTCACCCTACGCAATCGGTTGCATGTTGGACAAGGACAACAACAACAAAACAACAGCAACAGCAACAATAATAATAACAATAGCAACAACAACAACAACAATAGCCATAATAACACCTCCAATTGCAATGTCACAACGGTGAGTAATCTACAACAGCACCAACAGCAACAACAACAACAGCAACATGTCAACAACACAGCTGGCCTAACCGGCGTCAATTTGCATGCATCCACACCGAATCTACACAACAGCACGCATCAACTTAGCAATAATAATACAACAACAACAACAAATTGCATTAATAATAACAGCTTGCAACAGCACCAGCAGCAGCAACAACAATTGCAATTATCACACTCAACGCTAATTCCCACACTCGGTGGCAATAGCAGTAATAACAATAACAATAACAACGCAATTAACAAATCTAATAGCGGCAATTGCAATAGCAACAACAACAGCAACAACAATGTATCCTTGACATCATGCAATAACGTCAACAGCACCAACAGCGCATTTACGCACATTAACAACAATAATAACAGCAACAACAACAGCACAAACAAGGTGAGTCAGCGGCGTTGTAATCGCCGGCGTTGACAAGACAATTTGCTGTTTATAGAAAATTGCTCTGTAATTACCTGCAATTACAAATATACTTATAAGTGTTCGTTGTTTTTGTTTTTTTTTTTCTTTGTTTCGTCTGCTTTCGCCGCATTAGTCACATTTGCACAGCTTTAGCCACACGTTGCCACATAATTCAACAATTTCCGCCGGCAATACAGCGTCGTTGACGTCCGGCGCTGCTGCGGGCATTGTTTCCACACGCAACACTTCCATACCACACCCATTACCGTCAACGATACAGCAGCAGCAACAGCAACCACATCATCAACAACATCAACAGTCACACCATCACCACCACCACCAGCAACAACAACAACAGCATCAGCCGCAACAACAACAACATAACTCGCATACGCTTCCAATGCGCTCCACAGCCAACATTGGCGCACATGTCCAACACCTAAGCCATAATTTGCCACCCTTCATACCGATCGCTCAGAAGCAATTGAGCGCCAGTCATGGCAGCAGTTTCAGCAATATTGTCGCACCTTTCGGTTATAACAGTACAAATGTGGAGCAACGCAATGTGAGCAACAACTATTTGGGTAGCCTACAAATACACCACAGCAGTGTTGGCCATAACAACAACAACAATGTTGGCAGTGGCGGTGCACACAAGCAGCCGCGTGAGATTGAGGATCTCATACATCTGCCCGGTCCACTGACCGAAGATGCAGTGATGCGCACATTGCAGGCGCGCTTCAACGACAATTGCTACTTTGTAAGTCATGAAATTCCTCACTAACCTCACTTTAATAACCATTAAATATAAATTCTTCCCACCACTTGCAGACTAACGTTGGCCCCATACTGCTGTCCATCAATCCCTATCGCGATGTTGGTAATCCACTCACACTCACCTCAACCCGCTCACTACCATTGGCGCCGCAATTGAACAAAATCGTGCAGGAAGCTGTGCGTCAGCAAACGGAGACCGGTTATCCGCAAGCTATCATACTCTCCGGCACTTCGGGTGCTGGTAAGACGCACTGTTCTATGCTGCTGTTGCGTCAGCTCTTCGCTGTCGCTGGTGGTGGTCCGGAAACGGATGCTTTTAAGCATTTGGCTGCCGCTTTTACGGTGCTACGTTCTTTGGGTTCCGCCAAGACCACCACTAATTCGGAATCCAGTCGCATTGGCCAATTTATTGAGGTGCAAGTCACTGATGGCGCTCTCTACCGCACTAAGATACACTGTTACTTTTTGGATCAAACACGTGTCATACGTCCGTTGCCGAAGGAGAAGAACTATCATATCTTCTATCAAATGCTGGCTGGTCTGAGCAGAGAGGAACGTATCAAATTGAATTTGGAGGGTTATTCGCCGGCGAATTTACGTTATCTACAAAGTGGTGATATTGTACAGAATGAACAGGAGGATGCCGCACGCTTTCAGGCATGGAAGACTTGTTTGGGCATTTTGGGTATACCATTCTTGGATGTGGTGCGTGTACTTGCCGCTGTTTTGTTGCTGGGGAATGTGCAATTTATCGATGGGCAGGTGAGTTCCAGAAAGATTTGTATAAACCATAGTTAGAGAGCTTAAAGTGACTGATCTAAACAGATATAGACGCTATATATTGAGCCCTAGAATATTCTTAAGACAGACTGCTATGTCAAACCTTTGGAAGATCATTTGTCAGATAGACGGGAAGCGATACGAAGAGAGCAAGGACACATCTTCGCTTCTTTGTGAGTTTGTTTTAGTTCCTTTAACAGATCTAGACCATACATATTTAGTCCTAGAGTTTTCAAGATAGGCTGAGATGGCAAACCTTTGGATGATAGAGCGACCTACTTAAGGGGGTGGACCATTATTTCTATTCGTTTGAAGACTACCATTATAGGTATATTTAAAAACATATCTCGGAGTCCTGTTTCCTCATGACTCGAGTTTCCCTTGCAAAAGGAATCGAGATTTCTATTCGAATTAATATGGAAGTATATTAACTTCTCCGAGCCGTTCGATCAATCTATTGCTGGATAAAATAAAAGTGCCGCAGAACTTAATAGAGAAGGCACAATCTTCTATAAGCTTCATTGGAAGCAACAACCGCGCCGTTAGTTCTGCTTTTCCCAGACGAAGCGAATGAGTCTGGTCGTGAAGGAGGACAAGACGAAATATCTCCTGTCATCAAACAAACTGTCAGAGCATTCGCCACTTGGATCTCACGCCTTTTGAACATTGCAATGTTCCAATGCATTGGCAACGGCGAATACCGCAGACGATGGAATGATGGCTGTATGTGTTATACGACGACATAGAGAGATCAACGAATTAAAAAAACAGCGGCTACACTGGCTAGCTCATGTTGTCTGAATGGACGAAAACAATCCAGCTTTGAAAGTGTGCAATGCACTACCTGCTGGTAGAAAACAGAAAGTCCGGGTGGAGAAGACCTGCCTGAACTTGGGATTTCCTATTGGCTCCAAACACTCAAAAGGAGGGGCCATAACCAGTGTCTACGCCAATAAAGAATCATATTTCTAGTTGAAAGCCTTTGAAACTGCACTATGGCAACGGCATATTTCTTACAAAGATTTTATGGATGTTTCTGTCAACCTCGTTAGCTTTTTCGAATAGAATCTCGATAATTAACGTAACTTACGGAAATTACAGCTTCTGTTCTTTAAAATATCTCTTCACAATACCACAGATTGTAAGCAAATTATTTGGATTATCCGAGCCTTAGATTCCACTTCATTAGAGGCTAAATCCAAAATATCATCAAAAGCGATTTTACGAGTTGTTTTTCAAATTCATTTTCTAATATATTGTTTCAAGAATCACAAATCGTTTAATTCAAAACTACTGTTTGTAGAAAATCTTGTTGACCAACAATTCTTTCATTCTTATATTCAAACAAAGAAAAATTCTTCGCTCAAAGACCTAACAGATCTTATACTGAACGTAGAGACTATAGAAGAGATGAAGTTGTTGAAAAATTTCTCTAAGCCCAAATGCTATAATCGATGAAAAATTAGATTAAAATTCAACCAAATATATAAAATTTGTATACTGAAGGTTACTCATATGCTTTTAAAATATTTTAAAATTTCGGGCATTTGTGTCACCCTATACAAATTTCTATTTTAGCTCAAATACAATAATAGGTGTGTGTCTTTGCTACAATACCAATTTAGAAAACGGCACTTTGTCACAAATTCTAGTGCTACGCATGTGGCACAGTGGTAGAACACTATGCCGTTGAATCAAGTGCTGCAGGTTCAAATCCCAGCACAAGCACTTTTCTCGTTATGATGTATTTATTTGGGTAATTTACGCCTGAATGTGATTTTAAATCGTGTATGTTGCGAACTTCATGACTGAACGGGAAAATTTAGTTAACTTTTTTAAAAATATTTTTAAGTAAATTTTTATTTTTAAAATATATATTTTAGTATTTTACTTTACATTTTAATTATTTTTATTCATAAATCTTGCTCATTCTCTTATAGAGCCTCGAGGTGGATGTTAAAGGTGAAGCCGAACTGAACTCCGTCGCCAGCTTGTTGGGCGTGCCGCCTGCCGCACTCTTTCGTGGGCTCACCACACGCACACACAACGCACGTGGTCAGCTAGTGAAGTCTGTCTGCGATGCCAATATGTCCAACATGACACGCGATTGTCTGGCGAAAGCGCTGTACTGTCGCACCGTAGCCACCATTGTGCGACGTGCCAACAGCCTTAAACGACTTGGCTCTACACTGGGCACTTTGAGCTCCGATTCTAACGAGTCTGTGCACAATCAGGCTGATGTCGCTTCACAGCACGCTTCCACTATTGGCGGTAACTCCGGCTCCAAGTCAATGGCGGCCTTAAATAATGCGGTACGTCATGCCACCGACGGTTTTATCGGCATACTGGATATGTTCGGCTTCGAGGAGCCATCACATGCACAGCTGGAGCACCTCTGCATCAATTTGTGCGCCGAAACTATGCAGCATTTCTACAATACGCACATTTTCAAGTCTTCGGTGGAGTCTTGTCGTGATGAGGGTATCGTATGTGATGCGGAAGTGGACTATGTCGATAATGTGCCCTGCATCGACTTGATATCTTCGCTACGCACTGGTCTGCTAAGCATGCTGGACGCTGAGTGCTCCATACGCGGCACGGCTGAGAGTTATGTCGCCAAGATTAAGGTGCAACACCGCAATTCAACACGTCTGGAGACGAAACACGCGAGCGAACCGTATGATCCACGCATGTTTATGATACGTCACTTTGCCGGACGTGTTGAGTATGATACCACCGATTTTTTGGACACAAATCGCGATGTGGTGCGTGACGACTTGGTAGCAGTCTTCTATAAACACACCTGCAATTTCGGTTTTGCCACACATCTCTTTGGCTCCGAGCTGAAGGCTTTGTACGCCTTGCAGAATGTGCCACGCGGTCTGAGTTTCCGTATTTCACCCACATCGCATACGGATCTGCTGAATGGCGATGAACCCGTCTCTACGCTCACACAAGACTTCCACACACGCCTGGACAATTTGTTGCGCACGCTGGTGCACGCGCGTCCACATTTCGTGCGTTGCATACGCAGCAATGCCAATGAAACGGCCGGTTGCTTCGAACGCAAGATGGTCGTCCGGCAGATACGCTCACTGCAGGTGCTGGAGACCGTTAACCTGATGGCATCTGGTTTTCCGCATCGCATGCGTTTCAAGCAATTCAATGCACGCTATGTCGCCATGTTGGCGCCGTTTCGACTGCATCGCCGCAGCGAGGATAAAGCGATGGAAGATTGCAATCTTATTTTGGAGTTCGCCATGGATAATCCGCCGGTGTTGGACGGCTCCGTCACACTTGCTTGGTCGCCGGGTAAGCGTCACGTATTCCTTAGCGAGGGCATGCGTCAGCATTTGGAACATCTGCGCGCGGAGATACGCACAAAGAGCGCTACGTTGATACAGGCCACCTGGCGCGGTTGGCAGTGGCGCAAGAAGATGGGCGGTGTGAAGCGTACGCGCGGCGTTAATGGCGTCATAACGATGCTACCGACTGCGGCCAGTGCAACAAAACTAACCAAATTGCTGCCCAATAGCGGTGCGAACTCACGTAAGTAGTAATACGGCATGGCAGTTATGAAATTGAAATTAATTTTTTCACTCTCTCTGCTTTGTTCGCTTATTCGCAGTATCGCGTCTATCAGCGAAATCTACAAATCTTATGGGCACCGTGACGCGTCCACGTCCGCAACCAATCGCCGGCACACCACCACCAGATCCAAATGAGAAATGCGACACGAAGATAATCCAGCAAACCTGCAGCCTATTTGGATTAGATTTGGTGAGTCCTCAGTCCTATCTCTTTCAATCCAACGTTTCTCGCTTATCACCTTACATATCCTTTTTATTATTTCACTTATCGCACGGATGTATGAATGCTAACAAAAGTTGGTTTTGGTAGTGGGGTAGAGAAATTGTTGTAACACGTGTGCTTGTTGTATCCGACTGGATTAGCACGTTTGAACTTTTTCGAAACTAAACTTTCATTTGCTTACATGTACAAATCTTCTTTTTCTGATGGAGTGTTTTCTTCTTCGAAAAGGGTACTTTACGATACGCATAAATCAAATATCGGGAGATCTTTATAAAATTCAAAGATTATTTGAGGCTTGACGGGTTTAAGATTGGGAGCCGCGCCTGGTGACATACATTAGGCGTCTACGTCTTTTTCACTTATTTCGTATTGTTGTTGTTATAGCCACCGCATATTATCTTTAAATAATATTTGGGAAGGCTGAGGATAGAAATCCAGATCAATTCATGTTACATAAATCCGATTTTCAAGTAAACAGACCACTGTGTTAAGCATTGCCTCCTGTTTATCTTCCTACAAACTCTGTAAAGTAAGAACTGAAAATAGAAAGCATAAAAAGTGTATTTCGTATTGGGTTCTGTCTGAAACCCTTGTTCATCAAGAGAACGTCGCATATTCATTTACCTTGGTTATGTGGTTCTTCTTCTTCTTTATTGGCGTAGACACCGCTTAAGTGGTTACAGCAGATTTTATAACAGCGCGCCATTCATCTCTCCTTTTTGCTGTTTGGTGCTACTTGGAAATCAAAAGTGCAGCCAGGTCCACCTGGTCTTTCCAACGCAGTTGAGGTCTTCCCCTTACTCTGCTTCCATCAGCTGGTACCACAAATCTTTCGCAAAACCTTTCTCTTTCGAAAACTCCTACTGTCGCCTCATCGTCACATCGCCCACGCTTCGGCACCAGAAAGTAGTATGGAGAGTATCAGGGACTTATAGAGTTTGGTTTTTGTTAGTTAAGAGATGGTTTTACTTTTCAATTGCCTACTCAATCCATAGTAGCACCCGTTTCTACATTATGTGGTTCTTACTTGCAATATTTTCCACAGAAATTCAAAATGAATTCCGTAAAAATTTAGAACCAAATGAGTGGACAATCGGATTGACTGTCTTTCGATCCATATGCTCTTATATCTGTGAGGCACAAACAAATCTTTCGAAACTAATTGAAATCTAGAATGAATGGGAAATAAGGAACAGAAAGTCGAAGAAAAATCCTTAGAAACTAATTTAAATCCATAAAGATTAGAGAATTAGAAATAGTACATTTCAGTAGTCAGTTTGGAGGATACTTTCTCAGCAGTTCACCAGAAGTTTATGCCTTAGATATAGTTATTATTGTAATCAAATCCTTCTTAACCTAAAACAACTTTCATTTCTTATTTTGGGGTTTTGATAGTTATTATTTATATGTCCATCCATATTTTGAACCCTCACCAATATTTAACTGGAATTTATGTGGTGTATTAACTCCATGAGTAGATAAATCTATTCAAAAAATTATAAATTCTTGCTATTTTCTTCAAATGCTTCGAAGTATTCGAACTTGTACTCTTTAAGTCTTTCGCGAATTCTACCAGTCGTTTTGAAGTTCAGGAATGTCGCAAAAGTATTCTAAAAAGTTTGAATATTCGAAAATTTTAAATAAAGTATCTTGTCGAACAATTTTCCTCTTAACTATATTATTGATTTAATATTGATTTTTATTTTTATGGTTTCTTATAGGGGTTTATAGGGGTTTCTTTCTTAATAATATCCTTACATGAAGTATCATTCAATTCGCGCTGAAATGTAGGCAACACTAACTTTTTAAATTACGTTGCATACATTTTGGCGCGGAAGAAATTTTGTAAAAAAATAGAAAAACATGTCTCATTGCACTAATATTTTATATTTAAACTAAAAAGAATAAATTTAAGAAATTTCTAACGCTACAGATTAACATGTGAAGAAATGTTGCCTATTTTATTTTACCGCTATTCGTAAGCTATTTTTAATAAGTATTGGTTTTTGGATACTCACTTCACTAACATCTTCTTCACTTTCACTTCCACCAACTATAGTACACTGTGATGTGTGCGTGACTTTTCAACTTACGTCAACTAATTCGAAGCCATTTAATTTTGCCCATTTTTTAATTTCAAAGCACTGATTTTTATCTCTTTCATCCCACACACAACATACTAGCCACTAACCATTGCAAGTCATAAACCACTAATCGCCTGTCCATGCGCCTTACTAACATTTAGTTTGCGCTTCCTTCCTTCCGCACGTCTCCTACACACTCGTAGCTTTCATTTAACCATTCACTGATTCCCATTATGAGTCGCAATAAATTTGTTTTCCTCGGCATTGGACATACTTCATCATTCATTGTTTGTCAAATGCCTTTCAATTGAATTCTTTTCTTATCTCTATACTGCCTTTGTGCGACGCTGTCACACTGTCTTCTCAAACTCTTACCCGTAATGCCGCTAATGTCGCTGTTGTTGACGTCATTGCTGCCGATGTCCATTCTTGTGCTTGTGTAGGAACGTCCACCGCCCGTGCCACCGTCACGCGGCTACACCATCGCTGGCAGTCTGAAGCTGTGCTATCCGCAGAGTCGCATCATGAAAATGAATTTCCCCGAGGATCCACCCATCGTTAATCCGGCCGAACAACAGTTGCAGCAACAGTTGAAGAAGGGTGAAGCCGTCAGCGTTGTGGGCGCATCGACGTGTCGCGGACACTTGATTGTCGAGCACAAGGGTCAGAGTTATCACGTACCGTTTCAGTATATGGAGTTGTTGCGTCCGTCGTTGCCAGCTGGTAATGTTGTTGGTGGAGTTGTCTCCAATAATCCAAATAATGCTGCTGGTGTTAAAAACAACAACAATACCAACAATATGGCTAATAAAAATAGCAGCAGCACTGGCAATTTGACTAACAATTGCAGTGCCAATAACAATGTTGGTGTAAATAACGGTAATAGCGGTAACACTAACAACAACAATGCCAACAACACCTCGGCAGCTGTCAAAATCTGAAGGGGCGGCGCGACGCAGTGAAGTGCGCGCAAATTGACGTGTGCGACAGGTGGTGCAGCTGTGACCACCAAAACAAATCATAACGGCTTCCGCGGCTATGGAATTTCGTTGTGCGCGCAGCAGTGCATATCCGTTGTTGAGCCTACGCGGCAGCAATATCATAAATTTCCATTTTTTTTTTCGTTTTAACACACAAAGACTGTAAATATATTTTGTAAAATCGTTTACTGGCGTCTATACGGATGTGCAACAGACGTACATATATACGTAGAAATTAAGTTGAAAGAGCGAGTTAAGCGTAATATTATATTACATATTGTTAATAAAATAAAAATAAATAAGAAATATTAAATAAAATTAAAACTAAAATTTATTCAAATTAAATAAAAAAAATAAAATAAAATAAAATAAAATAAAATAAAATAAAATAAAATAAAATAAAATAAAATAAAATAAAATAAAATAAAATAAAATAAAATAAAATAAAATAAAATAAAATAAAATGAAATACAATAAAATAAAATAAAATAAAATACAATAAAATAAAATAAAATAAAATAAAATGAAATAAAGTAAAGTAAAGTAAAGTAAAGTAAAATAAAATAAAATAAAATAAAATAAAATAAAATAAAATAAAATAAAATAAAATAAAATAAAATAAAATAAAATAAAATAAAATAAAATAAAATAAAATAAAATAAAATAAAATAAAATAAAATAAAATAAAATAAAATAAAATAAAATAAAATGAAATAAAATAAAATAAAATAAAATAAAATAAAATAAAAAAATAAAAAAAAATAAAAAAATAAAATAAAATAAAAAAATTAAATAAAATAACATAAAATAAAATAACATAAAATAAAATAAAATAAAATAAAATAAAATAAATTAAAATAAAATAAAATAAAATATAACAAAATAAAATAAAATAAAATAAAAAATAAAGAAATAAAGAAATAAAATAAAATAAAAATTGACGGGCATTTTACAATTTTAACAAATTAACTACCCCCTAATGAAAATAAATTATTAAGACAAATATTGGTAAAATATTCTTAAAAATTTATTTTAAATAAATTAAAATTAAGTAATATTAATTAGTAATGAAAACGAAATGAACAAAAATTCAAATCAAATTAAGGCAAACTATAATACAAAAATGTTTTAATTAATAAAGTACTGATGATAATTATTTAAATAAAAAAATACTAATTAAATGAAAATCTAATATTATATGACATACTAAATAAAATGGAATTATTTATATTAATTTATGAATATTATAAATGCAGCTTTATGAAGTAATCCAACTGAAGGGCTTATAAATTCTACAAACATAATAATACAAGAAATATGAAATAAATAAAAAAACACATACAAAATAAATTTATATTCTGGTTTTGCATAAATATATAAAGAAAAACAAGACACAAGTGCATTATTCTTCGAAGTAATTAAGATACTAAATTCGAATTCAAATAAGTTAAAATATAATAATTTCTAAAAAGCCTTTATTAGAATAAAAAAGTATTGGAATGCAATAAAAAGAAATTCAAAAAGAATTGTAATATAATTAAGAACAACAAAAATATAATGTTTAAATAAATACAAATATAATAAGTTTAAATTAATTTGTGTGAAGTTATAAAATAAGAAATGATAAATTTATAAATACCATAAAATGCCATAAATAATAATAAATATAATTGAAAGCGATTGCAAAAAAAAACATGAATAATATGATATAATTCATAATTTATATAATTTTATGTTTATTATTATTTAATATAATTTATTGCATAAACATATTATAATATATTGTATTAAATTATATTAAATAATTATAATCTTACCATAAAGTAAATAAATATTATAAAATTAAATATAAATTAATACATGAAAATATAACGGGTTTTTCTCAATAAAATATTATAATATTATTAAAATTACAAAAATTCCACTTGTCTTGACAGAAATTAATTTTAATCGCATAACGAGTGAATACGTGTTATAGTTACTTATATTATACATGAAATGCACTATACAATAATACACAAAAGTATTTATGAATCATATTAATAAATAAGAATTAACACGCTACACTAAACTAAGTATTACAATAAATATAAAATTATATATGAATACACACATGCATATAGCAGATAGTCTTTAGTAGCATTCAACCTTAAAGTGCCAATCTTCTCACTAAGATCTTCAAATATTAAAAAAAAAATCAATTTACGCAACAACTTATGAAATTTTAGTTGTATAATACTACTTAAGTTACTCGGATTCAAATATAAGTATATTTAGTACATATCTAGTACTCGTGTTGTATAAATCACTTATGCACCATAAGCACAGTACCCAGTTGCATTTAAACAACAATAAGAAAGTAGTTTTTAATATTTTAAATGCTTCCTACATAATATTTAAATGTCATTCCCCCCAAAAAACCGCGTAATTTACATAAATATCGATTAATGCAATAATCACGTTAGATTAAAGTATTGTTAGAGGAAGTAGAGAATTCGCACAACATTTGAAAATGTACAAACACACATACAAATGCAAATTAATTAAAATACGTACATACAAACATATCTACAAGTATTGTTGTCAGCTAACATGACAAGCAATAAATGTTCGAAAGTGCAACTTTTGTATTAATAATAAGCAAATAAGTTTATACAAACCGATATTAATTATTAATTGCAATAAACAGAAATATTTTTTAGTAAAAAAAAAAGAAAATTTTTATTTAAAGGTTTTAAAGAAATTGCAGGTTATATATGTAGATACTAGGCAATATATAACATTATATTTATTTACAACTTTGCTTCCGCCTTTTTTTTTGTAAATTTAAGGCTTTTTTGTATAAAAATGGTTACAACAAGTAAGGAAAGGCTAAGTGCAACCGAACATTTTATACTCTCGCAATTTATTGAAGAAATTTTATTAAGATAACAAACAAATTAACCTATAAATTCGGCATAAAGTTTAATAGAATAACGAAAATCGTCATATATAGTATATGAGGGCTGAGGTAATTCCTGAACCGATTTCATTCATTTTCACCAGCAAGGTACACTATATCCAAGATTATACGCTCAATTAATTTGGCTAAAATGTCTCACATATTAACCAATACATATATGCGGAATAAAGCCCTACGTATTTTTGAAAAACCTATAATTAGATGTATGGGAGCTAGGATATGTTATGACACGATTTTAATAATTTTTGGAACAGAGACACACTTTTAGAAGATTTTCCTCTAAATTACATTAAATTATCTGGGAGCTTTACCCATATTTCGGTTAAAATTTATCCTTAGGCGCTGAGTTCAACATGTGGACTTGAAAATTTATAGTCCGTTTTCGACAATTTTTTCACAAGTGAAGCCAGAGATGATATGCACTATTTGTGTAAAGTTTTATTCCGCTATCTTCATTGGTTCCTTATGTTTATATTATAAAGTGAAGGAATAAGATGGAATTCAAAATTGAGTTATAAGGAATGTAGTCGTGGTTGTGAACCGATTTCGCCCATTTTTTATCCGTGTTATCAGGGTGTAAAGAAAATATTATAAACCGAATTTCATTGAAATCTGTCGAGTACTTCCTGAGTTATGGTTTTTGACCCATAAGTGGGCGATTCCACGCCCATTTTCCATTTTGTAAAAAAATCTGAGTGCAGCTTTAATGTTTCTGACGATTTTCGTTTGTGAGTTAACCCACTTTTAGTCAATTTCAACCTAACCTTTGTATGGGAGGTGGGCGTGGTGGATTATCCGATTTCATCCATTTTCATGGTGTGTGGTGGTGTACGTAAGAGAACAGACTGCAGAAAGTTTGGTTTATATAGCTTTATTGGTTTGCGAGTTATATACAAATAACATATTTGTGGGCGGGGCTACGCCCACTTCCCCAAAAAAATTAAACCCAAATATGCTCCTTCCTAGTGCGATCCTTTATTCCAAATTTTACTTCTATAACTTTATTTATGGCTTAGTTATGACACTTTATGTGTTTTTGGTTTTCGCCATTTTGTGGGCGTGACAATGGTGTGATTTGTGCCAAGTTTCGTCAAGATATCTTAATTTTTACTCAAGTTACAGCTTGTACAGACGGACAGACGGACGGACGGACAGACATCTGGATTTCAAATCTACTCGTCACCCTCATCACGTTGGTATATATCGTCGCTAGCTACTACTTTTTACCATCTTTCTGGCAGCATGCGTATTCCGTGACGAAAGAACTCCTCATCTTTCGAGTCGATTCAAGTATCAATCCAATTTTTGATTTCTTCATAAGAACTGAAGTGCACGTTAGCTAGACCGTGTGCCATCGATCGGAACAAGTGGTAGTCAGATGGAACAACGCATGGAGAATACGGTTTTGACCACCTTTGCGACGTGAGGCCGAGCATTGTCATGCTGGAGAATGACTTTATCGTGTCTTTCCTCGTACTGTGGCCGTTTTTCTTTTAGTGTTCGGCTCAAACTCATCAATTGCGTTCGGTATCGATCTCTTGTGTTCAGTCGAATAATGCTTCCTTGAAAATTTTATCCCTTCCACCACCATACCGGTCTTTGACTTTATAATCACCATTCTTAAAACGTTGAAATAGTTCAGTTGATAATAAGTTAGGGATGCAAACAGATCTCTACAAATATTTTGTTGGGTTAATCGACCCGTGCTTGACCCTAGAGACATCTATTGGAAATCGGCGGAAGCAAAATTGTGGACCAATACTTAATAAATTCTGATAATTATTGAATAAAACTGTATTATAATCCTTAAAAAATTGTAACATATCAACTCTAAAAACCTATATCTATATCATAATTCTTATCTCTTAAGTCTCTGACTCACGCATTATATTTTCTCGAATAGTTTTCTCTCCGAGCCCCAATTTTCAATATTTAAACCTTAAGGTCATATTACGGAAACCAAGTTCTTTAGTGTTTTTTTCCAGGTATCGCAAATCTTTATAATCAAATATTTTCTACATATAAATCGATATTTTCGGTAAATAGTGAGCTATAGGCCTTCATATTCGTTAATTGGGGGCTTTACCCTTAGCTTGACCTATCTAGACTTCGTCGTAATCTCTTTAAAGTCATTGAAAAAAGTCAAAAAAAGGAGTCAGCCAAAGGGGTCAGCAAAGTGAAAGTACCGCGTCCATCAGCTCTGTTGTGATATTAAGTTTTCTTAAAGCGACATGATTTTATGGTATTCTGTGATAATAGGAGAGGGCACTATAGACCTTAGGTCGCGTTCCTTAACTCTTAATCTAATTTAAAGTCGTCTTGATGATACTTTATCGAATTAACAACTCCTATAAATTTCACTATACTTCTATTTTTATAATTTTTGTGACATATATCCCGGAGTGTTTCTCTTGACAATAAACAGTTGTTGAGTTCTAAATTCCCATTAATGAATAGTATTGCTACAAAAGCAACCAACATTTTGAAACATCAACTATTTATTTCAATATTCAAATGCAACAAAAGAGCTCTTAAATTACACACCTGTGATAGCCTTCCATGACGTATCCACAAATATTTTTATGCATTTATATCCATAACCACATCAACAAATGTATGCATGTGCAAAGGTGCAATAATTTGTTTGCATTAGCCTGTATTTGGCAATCTGTGTTAATGCTAAAAGGATAAAGATGTTCAATTAATTTCGTTAATTAATTGCGGCAGACCAAACAACAAAATGCCAATAAAGCCCTAAATGCAGACACCTGTGGGCCGGCAGCGTAGACAAATATAAATATAAATTAATTTAAGTGGGCAGCGCGTTAAATTTTGGTGTTGAAAATCGGACCGGAGTGAGAGTAGACATGAGAAAAAGTTATACGAGTAAGTGATATCAATCAGTCCAGTAGTACTATACATATAAGGCTGCCAATGAGCACACAGCTTTTTTGGAAGCATCTAGCGAGTGGTCAGACATCGGGAGTTTAATTAATAATTTTGTACTTACCTTTTCGAATTTAGTCGGTAAATTTTTATTAATTTTTTTTTTTTGGAATTAATTAACCAATTTGTAATTATTACGACATAAAAAATCCGTCAAATTTTTTTGAACAAACGAGTTCCTAGTTTTTCTAATCCATTCCAGCCGTAAGCGAAAACCCTCATAACCATAAGCACATCAATGAGTCTATGATAGATCGCAGTATACTGCTTAGACGTCCCAGAGCTCAGTCGTCTTCCGAGTTTGTAACACTGTTATCTTGAAAGATCGAACTATGAAACATTTATTTTCTCAAATTGTGTTGCCTGCTATTTATTTTTTGCAAGATTTTGTCGTCCTCTTTAAAAACTACCCATGCGTCTAAATCTTCTTCTTCTAAGTAATGTTGTAATTATATCGAAAATTATATTAAGCAGTTCTGTATAATTTTACGTTATGGTTGTCATTTCTTTTATGTAACGAAGACAACTTTAATATTATTTTCTGGCATCTTGAATCATGACCTTCGGAGTGTGTTCTAATTTATCAGCGGATCTTCTTGTAAATTGAATAAGTTATTTAAAAACAATATAGATTTATTTATATATATATATCTTACTAGAGTTTCCAAATATATACATTAATTGTAGAATTAGGGGATTTTACATTGGTATATCAACAATAGATTTTCAATTGAGATTATTGGACTGGAATAGGTTTTATATAGGGATTATTGTTGGGCCATAATATCTTGCTGAATGAAATGAGCTATTTGAAAAATTTATAATATATGAAGGCTCAAAAAATATAATAATTTCACATAAGTAGCAGGGATACCTCATATTAAAAAATATTTAATCAAATAGAATCCCACTAGAAATACAATGTGGTATCATATTTTAAATTTTTTAAAATTTAGTATTAGCAAGAATCGATCCGCTTGATTTACCAAAATTGCACTGGTTATATGAAAGAAACGTTGTATAGAGTTACCACTTTCTTTTATTTTTTATACTCTCGCAACAAAAGTTGCTAAGAGAATATTATAGTTTTGTTCACATAACGGTTGTTTGTAAGTCATAAAACTAAAAGAGTTTGATATAGGGTTATATATATCAAAATGATCAGGATGACGAGACGAGTTGAAATCCGGATGTCAGTCTGTCCGTCTGTCCGTGCAACGGATAACTTGAGTACTCGTAAAAATTGAGATATCTTAACGAAACTTAGAACAGGTTTCTTTCGCAAATGGTCAAAATCGAACCACTGCCACGCCCACAAAATGCAAAAACCTATGGAGTGTCATAACTAAGCCATAAATAATGTTATAAAAGTAAAATTTGGAATAAAGGAACGTACTAGGAAGGGGCATATTTGGATGTAATTTTTTTGGGGAAGTGGGCGTGGCCCTCGGTTATTTGTATATATCTCTCAAACCAATGAAGCTATATAAACCAATCTCTCTGCAGTCGGTTCTCCTACGTACCATGAAAATAGTTGAAATCGGATAATAACCACGCCCACCTCCCATACAAAGGTTAGGTTGAAAATTACTAAAAGTGGGTTAACTCACTAATGAAAAACGTCAGAAACACTAATTTTACAGAAGAAATAGCAGAAGGAAGCAGCACTCAGATTTTTTTACAAAATGGAAAATGGGCGTGGCATCGTCCACTTATGAGTCAAAAACCATATCTCAGGAACTACTCGACCGATTCGAATGAAATTCGGTATATAATATTTGCGTTACACCCTGATAAGATGGATAAATCGGTTCACAACCACGACTACTTTCCTTACAACTCAATTTTGAATTTCATCTTATTCCTTCACTTTATCATGTATACTTAAGGAACATATGAAGATAGCGGAATAAAACTTTACACAAATAGTGCATATCATTTCTGGCTTCACTTGTGAAAAAAATGTTGAAAACGGACTATAACTTTTCAAAGCCCCAGATATCGAACATGTTGAACTCAGCGCCTAAGGGTAAATTTTAAACGAAAATATGGGTAACTCTTAGATAATTTAATGTAATTCAGAGGAAATTATTTTCTTCTAATAGTGTGTCTCTGTTCCAAAAATTATTAAAATCGGGTCACAACATCTCCTAGCTCCCCTATACATAATTATAGGTTTTTCAAAAATTCGTTTGGCTTTATTAGTGAAATCGGTTCAGGAATTACCTCAGCCCTCATATCTATATATGACGATTTTCGTTATTCTATTAAACTTTATGCCGAATTTATGGGTAAATTTGTGCGTTATCTTGATAAAATTTCTTCAATAAATTGCGAGAGTATAAAATGCTCGGTTACACCCGAACTTAGGCTTTCCTTACTTGTCTTTTCTTTCAAGTTTATTTAATCAAAAGTTAGAATCGGAAATCATACCTTTCACGTTCTTTGTCCAAACTTTTTGCCTAGGGTTGCCATCTCTAATAATAATATTCAATACAAGGTTGCCATATTTTTTTTTTCAAATAAAAAAATGATTTCAGTAAGCCCCACTTACCCTTAATTTTTATTTGCTCCAAAGAATCACATCCAAATTTAGTTCAGTTATTTTCACTACGTAACTTTTTTTTATTATTTTAAAGGCTAAGAAAGTACTTGCTCGAACTACTTGAATTGTGGAATTGCCACTTTTGTATGCTTTGTTAATTTTGTGCCATGACATTCTATAATACAATGGGTATGTATGGGTATGTATATACCATTGTTTAAGAAAATTGTAGTGAATATTTAATATTGATTTAAATTAGAAGTATACGCAAATATTTCTTATGATGTGTATGTGTATAATAACGGTTATTCAAGCACTGCTTGATTGTGATACCTGCTTTCAACTACTCACCAGACACTTCCTTTTGACTTTCATGACTTTCTTGGGTTTCAAATTTTGATTTGATAATTCTGATAATATTTGAGATGAGTTTCTGTTGTGTGTGATTGCACGTGTCTATATATGTATGTTTGTTTTTGTGACAATGTGCCTATTATGCCGTTTGTCTTTATATTACCGTTATATATTTATGATTATTAAATTCGAATTTCGAAAGTAATTAACATTAAAATTAATGCATTAACACTTGATTACCAAGAGAGCTATACAAATGGTGGCAGAGAGTGAAAGAGATGGGGAGAGTTAGAAAAAGAGATGAGGAGAGTGAGAGAAAGAGATGGGAAGAGTGATAGAAAGAGATGAGGAGAGTGAGAGACAGAGATGGGGAGAGTGAGAGGCAGAGATGGGGAGAATTAGAAAAAGAGATGGGGAGAGTGAGAAGCAGAGATGGGGAGAGTTAAAAAAAGAGATGGGGAGAATTAGGAAAAGAGATGGGGAGAGTGAGAGACAGAGATAGGGAGTGTTAGAAAAAGAGATGGGGAGAGTGAGAGGCAGAGATGGGGAGAGTTAGAGAAAGAGATGGGGAGAGTTAGAGACAGAGATGGGGAGAGTTGGGAAAAGAGATGGGAAAAGAGATGGGAAAAGAGATGGGAAAAGAGATGGGAAAAGAGATGAGGAGAGTGAGAGGCAGAGATGGGGAGAGTGAGAGACAGAGATGGGGGAAAGTTAGGAAAAGAGTAGGGGAGAGTTAGAAAAAGAGATGGGAAGACTGAGAGAGAGAGATGGGTAGGGTGAGAGAGATATGGGGATAACGCGAGTGATATTGCAAGGCGCAGTTAGAGACAGCATTTTGAGAGTTTGTATGCAGCCAGACACACAGATCTATGGCAGATAAATATCTACACATATTTATTTAATACTATTTGAATAAAAAATATATAATCACACCTCAAAAGGAATTCTAATTTCAAATACGCTTTGTTTATTGGTTTTCTCAGTACAATTTATTTTTTATTTTGCTCATAACTGTTTCACATCGTATGTATGTATTTAATTCGTCACTCTTTATATATATTATACAAGTAAGTAAGTACATATACATATATATATATTTCGTTTCATTTGAATCAAGTTTTTTTCATTGTTATTAATAAATATGTTTTTGTTGGTAAGTTGTATGTTTGTGTTATAATACAGTTAATATAATTTTTGCGAAATTTTACTAAAATTCTTAGCTTCTCTCGGGGGCCTTAATGTGTGTGGGTGTGTGTGAAAGTTTTTCATTTGTTGGTGGCTTCGGTGGCTTTGATGGTGTTGTTTTTGTGTTATGCTCCGACTTGTTGTGCTTCTTGTTTGTGTTTGTATGTATGCTCTTAACCTACATACCTACTTAAAGATTTTTTTCTCAAATAATTTCCATTAAATACTGTTTGTAATTTGTTTTTATTTTACAAGTGTTTTTGTCTACTTTTTGTTTTTTTTTTTTGTTCTCACTTTCACTACTAGTTTTTCGCTAAAATATTTTGTTGCATTTTTGATAGCAATTTGTGCACACACTGTCTTATAAGCTAGAGAAAATGCCAACATCGATCGTTTCGTTTCACTTTATTTTTGCAAATTTTAAAACTTTTGGAGCAACAATTGTTTTTTTGTTTTTTTTTTTAGAGAATATACATATGTTGTTTTTGTTTTTGCAAATATTATATTTTTTATTTTGTGTTCAACACGCATAGTTTTTTTTATTAATTTTACTATATTTAATATTTATTTATTTATAATAAATACAATAAATTGAAGCTAAATATTTTTCACATTTTCTTCTTTTTCTTCTTCTCATCATAAATATAAATATGTTTGTTTGTATATATGTGATTACTGTGTGTTGTAAATAAATACTTATGTTTTGTTTTTGTACTAAATACATTTACATACATATATATTGAGGGTAATAAAAAATAGTCACTTTACTTTAGGATGCAACATGCGCTTTAGCACAGTAATTTCTTTGTTTATTTATTTATTTGTATGTATGTATATATATGCGGTTTGTTTATGTATTTAATAATCAACAAATTCTTATAGAGTTCTCTAATAAATCCGGCATAAATTCAGAAATTTTCAAATCAGGAAGTTTTCATTTGCATTTGCATTCAAACGCTTGCTTGCTTGCTGCGTGGGGCAATTTAGACCTCGGTTTCCGATCGTCGCCTCCTGCCTGGACCACCGGGGAAGTTGGCAGCAGCCAAGCCCATGCGATGTTTCGCCTCTTGTGTGCCCGAATAGCCACGCGCCAAGCCGAAGTCGACAGTGCGTTTAGAGCTGTTGAAAATGTAGATAGAAAATAGTGATTTTTTAGAAGAGGAGATCGTATAGGTATTTTTCTATCTCCTAAAAAAAAAAAATAAAATAAAATCGAATACAACTAAATACTTATTTCTCTTTCTATTAAGAATATTCAATTTTAGGTTAAGGTAGTTCAGAATAAAACCCTCTTCCATTTCTCCAGGCTACTAACTGAGTATATTTCCTCTGCGTTAACAATATCATGTGATTTATAATTAATGCCCCTTTCTCACTATATTTTCCAACAATTATTAGGGAACTCCTCTTCTCCCTCAGTACGATCAGTACGATCTTTCATAAAAATTCTAACTGGTCCCTTTCTTAACTGCTTGGAAGAGGAGGTAGAATCTTAACAACATTTCCGTTTGGAATACCTCACTCGTGCGAGATCTAGGAATTTCGGGCATCCTCGCGAATTAACGGATGGAATGAACTAAAAAAGCTCTGCAGTTTTGTAGTAATTTGTAGGCATTTTGTCGATTCTTAAATTAAAGTGAGGGGCTTAAGTTTTTTTGGCATCACAAAGGACTGTCCTTAATAGTCTAAATGTATTTCCTTCTTGGGAAACAGCCTTCGTACCTAACCTAACCTAGGTGTCTACTGGTATTTGTTTGGAAAATATCTTCCTTCCGCTTTTTTTTGGAATTTCGTGGCTATGTATAAAGCGCTACAGAGCTCGTATTTGGCAATACTATATGTACATCTTTGAAAGGTCTTGACATAACCTACAAAACGACGCTATGCATGAATAGCTTGGATATATTATAGACGTATAAACATGGAACAGAATTTACCAACGGAAAGGGTGTAGTGTTCCACCAGGAGAACGCCAGACCACTCACTTCATTGATGACTCGTCAGAAGCTACGGGAGCTCGGATGGGAAATTTTATGGCATCCACCATATAGCCCGGACATAGCGCCAAATTATTACCATCAGTTCCTGTCCATGGCGAACGCCTTTGGTAGTGTAAAGTTGAACTCCACAGAGACTTGTGAAAAGTGGCGGTTCGAGTTCTTCGCAAATAAGGAAGGGGCTTCTACGAGGGGGATATTATGAAGTTGCTGTCTAGATGGAAACAGATTATCGAACGAAACGGCGCATATTTGAACTAAACCCGATCACTGTAACACTTTTTATAAAGCATTGAATAAAGAACAAAAAAGGGAAGGGAGATATTTGCCAAACCCAATATTTTGACCCAATCTTGCAATATTGAAAACTTAAAAAAAAATTATTCTTTTTCTAAAATAATTATCAGTTATTCTTGGTCAGTTCAATAAGTGGTGTGATTGCAAACCCTAAAAAAATGTAGCATACATCTAGGCTGGCAGCAGTTATTCATTCATATCGAAGACAAAAAATTATAAATAATTTAAAGATCTTTATTGAAATACATGAATATATTAAATCATATTTCTAAAAACCTCAAAGCTTTTTTTAAAGTCCTACTGACATCATTATATTTTATTGCAGTCAATATTGCTTTGAAGATTTGAATTTTGATGACAAAAATTATTGAAAAATTTTTCATAAAAGCTAGGAGCAATACCGCAAGGTACTTTAAAAATTATATAGATTAAAGTAGAAGAAGAAGTAGAGAAGAAGAAGTACTAAGCAGTGTTCCTTTTATAAAGACAAATACTCCTATAAAAGTACATCAGCTGTCCATAGCTTGATATACTTCTGAAGAGCTCTGTTTACCTTCTTTTGTAGCTTAATTTGCTCCCTTTATATACTACAATAGCTATCGAATATGCAGGTTAATTTAATAGATATCGTAAATGATGTGCGACTTCGATAAAAGTACCCCGCAATAAATCGTTGCCTACATTTACGATTACAACGAATATTTTTCAAGAATAATATATCGGAATAAGAGCAAGAGAGACTTCCTCCACAACCAATGTGTATTAAATTTTAAAATAAATAAAAAAACGTTCTACCTAACCCCAATGTTGGTTACAACCCTACATCCTTTCGCCGACATCCTGCCTTCCTGTTGACAATGCCAAATCAGTTTAATGTATTCAAAGTTCATTGTTTACAAAACTAATTTTGGTCACATCCGTTCATAATTTGGGTAACTAAATCACAGCAATTATATACTCGTAAATAGGTTATAATTAGCCACAAATGTTATGAGCCCTTTGCGGCGCGACCTTTAAACTGACACCACTAAACTATCAGCTCATTTAATGCCGTTAAGTGACATTTTGCCGGTTGCTGATAGTAAATTAAAAGCATATAAATCTAAACATTTATAGTCTGCAAGTTAAACTGGACACAACGCCTACACAATTTCAATAATACACCCAAACATTTGCTTATATAAATGCTCAAACGCCTAACGCCTACACAATTCATACTGAAATCATTGTTAGTTTAAAGTTTCTTCGTGCTTTTTATTACTCACTTTTCCAGATCGTTGCGTGCTCTCATTATAGTTTGTCCGAAACGGGCCATTAGCTCCATTAATATGTCGTCGGGTACCTCCTCCAGCTCGTTGTAGTAGCCGCCGCCTTGACTGTTTTGTGTGCGAATATGTGTTTAAACGTGTGTTTCGTGTAGTTTGTGCCACCATAAGGATTTATGTTTACATTGCGTTTTACGTTTTGTTGCGTTGTTAAGTGTATTGGAAAATAAGAAAATCTTCTATTAGTATCTTAAACCCATATTTATTTATGACTTGTCAGTATACAGTGTGCGGTATATACACGCAAAATACAACCCACTTAATGTGTTTTTAATTCTAGTGATTTGATTAAAATATATAAAATAAGGTTGATTGAGAATTAATATGGAAAGTGTATGAATACGAAAAGCTTCTACATCAAAGCAGTTTGAATGGATTTAAATATTAATCGGTTTTAAATTGGCTGAAAATTCGGTGAACTGCATTTCATTATGTTTAACACTGAATATCGAGTTAAATCGCTACTTTGGAGGTACCATAAAAGCTAAAAATATATAAAAGCTTTTTATGACAGAAAAGTATTTAGGAGCTTGACATTTTCTTTCAAGTGTTAAACGTACTCAACATACTCGGCTACGATGCACGATTTTCAAAATAACCTTCGCAAAATTTATATTCTTCAGCTTTAAGTGTGCTTTCGACCAGAGCTTTCACCAAAACATAAACTTCCAAACCCTACTCTTAGCTATATATCACTCAGGTGTTTAAAGAAACATCCGTTTCACATCGGGATGTAAAAAGAACACTTTTGTTAACACTAATAAACTAAGATCAAAATTTATTTTGGGGTAATTTGTATTTTAAATTTTGTTTAGCATCTTTGAGTGTGCTTTCGACTAGAGCTTTTACCAAACCCGAAGCTTTCATATTCAACCCTCCATTTTATACTAGTTAATCTATGTACTTAGATTTTCGTACATATTTTGACGTTTGTAGTCTAAAAATCTCTACTCGGTTGAAAATATTCAGTTACCGATTTGTTCGAGCCATTTGAGTATTTAAGAAAATAGTACTAGAGAGTTGAAGTAATAACCTTAGTAGGAGCTCTACTTTTTAAGAACCTAGTACTGCTTGACGTTGTTATTGTAGTAAAAAGCAAAGTCTATATAGTCCCCCTAGTTCTCTAAATTAGTATATTTGCTGTCACCAAAGAAGTAGTCAGTGTATGGAGTAGATCTCTATGGATCTGCGGATCTCTCTATGGTTCTATGGATCTCACCTGGTAATTTTTATGAGTAATTAATGGAAAACCTAACCTCAGTTGGTTTTTACGAGAAGAAGGGATCCGTTCTTCTAATAGTCGGGTCTACATAGAAGATACGAAGCCGGTTATATATTCAACCTAGAACCAGTAACTTGACATTCCTCGAAATTAATTAGGGAGGAATCTCTACCAGGACATTAACATTAAGGAAAGGGATATATCCTAGCAGAAAGCTGTAGATTTGCTTCCATTGCTGAGCATAGTGAATTAATGACTCCACACTGGAGCTGATGGGTTCTATTCCGGTAGAAATAATATTTGATAATATAAGAATCCTTTATCTAACTTCAAATCCTTCTCAGACTTGAAAAATATTTACTTCTTTTAGAGACTAGGCTTATAGTGAGCATTCTTTCAGTTGTGGATTAGTATTTCCACAATATTGTCTCAATTTCCGCAAGTAATTAAGTTTTTCTTAAGTGTAGATTGGTAGAGGTAGAGGCGACAACAACTTTCAGTATTTTAAGAACAACTCGCTATCACCAACAATATACTGCCAATTCAGCACTGTGTGGGCCTCAAACTAAGCTTGTAAAACTTGCACAGGCCACACTAATAACATGATTATGCAAATTAGTATACAATTTAAATGACACCTGAGCACATGCTTTCAACTGTCCAACGAAGTGCTGCCAAATTCTCAACTGAGCTTAGTTGGTCTTACTGAAATAAAGCGTTGCTGCTGCAGCACACGCAATGATAATACAAAATTTAACTGAAGCTTTTCGCATTCACATTAAAAAATCATTCAAGAAAATAGCAGTAAATGTTTATGTAAGTGTGTGTGGATGTCTTAAAAGCTGAAATAGCTACAACTACCTGGGAAATGGTGCTGCTTCCGACGTTGACAGACACAGCGCCAAGCAAATGGCGACAAAAGCCAAGGACCAACAGAATACCTTGTTTGACATCATTGCGTTTGGTTTTGTTGTTGTTTTCACGTAGAAGGGTTGACGCTGCAAAAGAGAAAGAAGAAGTTAATAATAAGAGAGAAATTATGTAAATTCGGCTATTAAATAACGTTTCAACTTAATAAGTAAGCTAGGCTTAAGTGGAAATGAGCCAAAATTGTAAGAAATTTTTTAAATTTATTTTTTTCTTAAAAATATATATTTTTAAACAACGTGCTTTGTATGTATGCCTGCATTTAACTGCAATTTTTTCCACACCTTAACAGTAGCTATCAACATGATTCTATTACTTTGCGCATTATAATTCAATCACGATAAAGCAATCAAAATAAATTAACTCAGCAGACACAGCATAATTTTAAAGGGACAACCGTTTCAGTGGTTAGATGTGGGTGCTGTCAGCAATCAATGTGGGAAAGTGCTAATTTAGAGCAATCAATAAATTATATTTGCATGTGAATGTGTGTGTGTGAGCTGCGTGAATATAAAAATTTACATGTGTTGCGTGGAATATAAAATAATTGATATTCTGTAGGGTATACATATATGTCTTACATATGCAGATTATCATAGATGACTGGCTGCGTCTACCTTGAAAATAGACGTTGCATATTTTATTGAATTATTGTAGCCAACATTGAACAATATTTTTGACTTGTTGCAAAAAATTTAAACGCCATTTACATACAGCAAAAAATACCTATTTCTCTAAGAAGACACTGTTAAAATTAATCATAGATTTATTGTACAAGAACTGGACCAAGCAAACACCAACCAAACAACCATGATGCTTATGATTATGGTTATTAAACTCAAAAAACTTAAACCAAGTTTTTAAAAAACATAATTTTTATGAAAGGTTGCCAGATTTTAATAAATTTAAGTTGAACAGAATTAACATCATAAAGCTAATAATAGAATATGGGTATCAAACTAAGGAGGTTTAGTAGAACTTACAGTTGAGTATATTTTTATGAAAGGCTGCCACTTAATAAATATAAAATATATGAATTTTTGCAATATTTAATCAAGATAAATAGGTTTGGTAAAGATTTCTGCTTGAAATATTATTGAATAGAGTTGTCAACTGTATCTAATATTTTTATTTATTTAAATTGAAAATCGTATTTATCATATTTAATTAAAATATTAAATTAACTTTCATTTAAAACGATGTTTGTTGAGATAATTTGAGTAGGGTTGCCAAACTATTTAAAATATTTTTTGTTTAATTAAATCGAAACTTTTAATGTTAAATTAATTTTCATAAAAAAAAATATTTCTAAGATATTTTTGAATAGGGTTGCCAAACTTTAAGGACATTTTTATATAATTAATTTGAAAATCAGATTAATTGTATTCAATTTAAATGTGAAATTAATTTTCATAAAAAAAATATTTCTGAGATATTTTTGAATAGGGTTGCCAATGGTTTATACTTACAACTTACAGTTGATAATATTTTTCTCCAATAAATCCAATAAATTTCGAAAATATTGGAATTTTTACAATATTTAATAAAAGTTAATTGGTTGAAATAATATTTCTGTTTGATTTATTTGCCAATAGGGTTGCCAACTGTATGAAATATCTTTTTGTAATTGAATTGAAAATCATACTTAATTAATGTATTAAATTAACTTTCATTTAAAAAGATGTTTGTTGAGACAATTTGAGTAGGGTTGCCAAACTATCTGATTTTTATTATATTTATTTATTTAATGAAATTAAAAAACCACATTTATTGTATTCAATTTAAATGTGAAATTAATTTTCATTTCAAAAAAAATATTTCTGAGATTTTTTCTAAATAGGGTTGCCAAACTATCTGAATTTTTTTTATATAATGAAATTGAAAATCACATTTATTGTATTCAATTTAAATTTGTATACAAAAATATGTTTTCTGAGATATTTTTGAATAGGGTTGCCAAATTTTCTGAACATTTTTTATATAATTAAATTGAAAATCAGATTAATTGTATTCAATTAAAATGTGAAATTAATTTTCATATTAAAAAAATATTTCTGAGATTTTTTCTAAATAGGGTTGCCAAACTATCTGAAATTTTTTTATATAATTAAATTGAAAATCACATATATTGTATTCAATTAAAATGTGAAATTAATTTTCATATTAAAAAAAATATTTCTGAGAATTGAAAATCTAATTAGTTATATTCAATTTAAACGTTAAATTAATTTCGATATAAAAATATGTTTTCTGAGATATACTTCAATAGGGTTGCCAATGGTTTATAATAATTTTATTTAATTAAATTTATGAACATATTTAATTTTATATTAAAAAAAGTGTGAAACTAATTTCTATCAAGAAAGATGTTTGTTTGTGGTATTTTTGAGTAGGGTTGCCAATGGTTTAAAATATTTTTATTTTAAAAAATTGATGAACATAGAGTAAAACTTCCATAACTCGAACGTCTATAACTCGAAATTCTCTATAAACCGATGTCTTGATTTGGCAATAGATGTCAAATTTCATACATATTACCTGCCGTAACTCGAAAGTCTCTCTAACTCGAAGTTTTTTTGTGGATTATGGTGATTCGAGTTATGGAAGTTCCACTGTATTTAAATTTATATTTAAAAAAGTGTTAAAATAATTTTTATCAAGAAAAATTTTTATTTGAGATATTTTTGAGTAGGGTTGCCAACTGTTTGAAATTAGTTTATTTAAATATATTGAAACCATATTCCAATTTATATTCAATTAAAATACTAAATTAATTTTGTTGTAGATATATGAGGTTTTGAAGCATTATCGAGTAGGGTTGCCAACTTTTTAAATATTTTTTTAATGTATTTCATAGTATAAATTCATTTGCTTAATATTGACGACATCAAAATAATAAATGATAACAAAAGGCATTTTTTCCAAAATGATTATTTATTCCCTGTTTCAAACAATGAATAACTAAGATAATATAAATAAATGAGTTACAAATATTCAAAAATCTGCTGTAAAAAAATAATGTTTAGAAAAGTAATGCAATTTTTACAATCCTGATTTTTCATAAATCAGTATTTTCGAAAAAATATTTCCCCAAAAAAAATTTAATTTTCAACCGAAACGTATAATGAAACTTAATTTGCATTTTCCTAGAATTAATGCCTCACTAATTGTGTGCCCAAAATCTATATGACTTACCACGCACACAAATTCCAATCAAATGAATGTGTGCATCGAATTTTGATAATTCAACGCACACATTTGCATACAAAATGCAGCTTGCCTGCTTTGGAATAACTCACTCACAGCATTTGTTTGCCAACAAAAATATGCACCCCTCACCACTGTTGCATTTTTCGTTGTACGCTAAACTATTTATGCCATACAATATTTAATGGTGCAGCAAAATGTTGCAAATGTATTTGTTGTATCTCCCATAATGATAGGTGCATGTAAACCAGCGTTGCTGTGAAATGTCAACTTGTTTGTGTATGTTTGTGTGGGTGGATAGAGTGAGGATGACGCGACTGACACAACGTTGACACTATCAAAATGTTGTTGATTACCTGCTGAGTTATGTGTATTGAGTACAAAATCTACGAATACTAGCACAGCACAAAGCAACGCAAACAAAGCACAAGCGATTATCTGTGTGTACGTGTGCCTGCTTAACTGGAAGCGTGCTGACATGCTGATGGACATTACAAACAAATCGGGCGGTAAAGCATCAGGCAACGCTATAGTGTAACGGTGTAGGTGGTATATGCAAGCAAAAACAAAAAAAAAAATTGAAATACTTTCAGCTTTTGCAGCGACTTTTCATATCCACAAGCAGCTGTGAAAAGGATAAGCAATCGGAAGACACTCTTCTTGCACTTTCCTCTGAGAGCGTGTGTATGTGTGCCTGTACTCACTTGACTGACGTTGTCTTTCTGGCTATCAACTGCAGCCGTAGCAGCAACAACAAGCGATGTGGCAGTAACTGCAAAGCATATCAACAGCTTCATTGACACAAGTGCCACAAGTGTTGTGTTAAAAAAGGCAGCTAGCAGCTATCAGCTCTAGCTAGTCAAATGCTTGTTGAGCTCTCCTTCATTGAGTTTAAGTGAATAAGCACTCGGGTGCTTGCTGCATGGCTGTAGGGAAATTGTCACTGCAACAGTGGCAAGCACGTGTCGTTCTTACTTCGCTAACGGCATGTTCAACACTTCACAACTTGGCTAGTAGTTGGCACTGAGGTCATTTTCTAGTTGTAAAATTAATCGCCTGGCATATTACACTTTAATGTACAAATATTATTAAAATGAAGTAAAGATGTGCCCGGCAGTTGGTAGTGTCAATGATGTGCAACAAACTAATACAAATTGCACGCGTTGACCTCAATTTTATGGTAAGCACTAGAATGTTGCGTATACGCCAAGGCATGCAAGCTACTGGTGCAGCGCTGTTGATAATTCACTTGAGTATAAAATTTACAGAAAATTTATAATTTGAAATTTGAGTTAATAGTCGAAAATGTAAATATTTTCTTGTATCAAAAATCTCATGCTACAAAAATATTTCATGATAGTTTTTACCAAATTGCTTGTTTATACGAAAATTTCACACTTTTTGTACAGCAAGCTTTTCTAAGCTACTAGAAAACCAAAAAATATATTGGATAGTTGACAAATTTCTGCCTCTCTTTATTTCTTCGATCTATCTTATACAACAAATGTAGCCACTTTCATCACACATTCTTACATTTGGTTTAGTTTATTGTTAGCAATCAATTAATGAATTTTATTCAAATTTTTAATTGCTGAAAAGAGCTTTCTTTGGCTGCTTAAGAGCAAATATTATTATGTAAGCCAAGTTTCAAGCAATAGACTACCGAGCTTTAAAAGTTTTCTAAAAAAAAAGAATTATTGCCTACATATTTCAAGACTTCTTCTCATGCAAATTTCTAATTCATGCTGCAAGAGATTCTACTTAGGCGATAAGCCGCTTTGTTACAAACAAAAAGCTTTATGAAAGCTTAGAGAACTTATATCAAAGCTTTGGTAATTCCATATAACCCCTGTATTTGAGTGTTAGCTGATTTTAATCAATCAGAAAACTCCCTGTAAGTTCAATTTATTTGAGAAATACCAAAAACTTAAGAATAAAGCTTCAAGAGAAGCTTAGATTGCAGTCTATAGCTTAATGGTTGGCAAACATATCGTTTAATCAGTACATATTTGTCCCACTGTACTTTATTTTGAAAACCTAATTTTGCGAAAATAATAAAGGGGTTTGAATTGATTGCAACAGCCATAAGAACTTCCACTGAAGCAATTTAATTATAGACCAATCGAGTATATTTCATATATTGAGGTCAAAGTTAAGGCAATATATTCATAAATGAGCCAATAATGCTTTATATTATGAGAAAATATGACTAATTTTGTCTAAATATATTTAGTATTCGATTATTAAAAATACGAATTCCTAACCTCAATTATAGGTCAAAATTTAAAATGAGTCTGAGTTTGCATAATCCTGTTGGGAAACAATTTACGAAGAATATAATTAACGTTTCAGATTATTTCGAAAATAATATAGTTGGTTAACGCGCATATTTGCAAGTAGTTGTGCTATAGGTTCGTATAAAATTCATGAGAAAACCGCTTGCTCTTCAAAATACAATAAGAAGTCTACGAGGGTATTGCAGACATTTGCTATAGCTTCGCATTCAACATTCTTATCAAACATCACTCAAATTTTCATACTCTCGTTATATGTTACATACAGTACAATAGTAACCTAACGGTTGTTAGTAAGTCCCACTTATCGGTCATAAACCAAATCTCAGGAACTACTCGACCATTTTTTTCGAAATTCGGTTCAAAATATTTTTTTTGGCATCTCAATGATATAACTTCAAAACGTCCACTTGTCTACTTCACAATATATGAATTAAGCACCAATGAGGATATCCAAACAAAACTTTGAACAAATGCGGCATCTAGACATCACCTGTCTAAAAATCGTCGAAACCGGATTATAAAATTTCAAGGCCCCAGATATCGAACTTGAAGAACTCAGTGCTGCATGTGAAGACTCATTGAGGGATTTCATACCGCAAAATATCGATAAATGTGTCGGACATTTTACAGAAATTCATAGCGAATCCTTTTCTTCTAATAATGCGCATCGGATCCAAAAAAGGGTAAAATCGGGTCATTACTAGTTCCCATATACCTAATATTCGGGGTTTCAAACAACCAAGTATTCAAGGATTTATACCGTATTATCATCATCAATTGGCACAACAACCGGATGTCGGTTTTGGCCACGTCCATAAGCCTTCGTCTGTCGTTTCTGCAATGCGGGCCCAGTTGGGAATTTCAAGTTTCGCCAGATCTACATCCAGTTGATCCTTCCACCTTCGTCGTCCTTTTCTTCATTGGCCGGCAGAGGGTACCGTATCGTAGATTTTACGCGCTGGAGTGTTTTCCTCCATTTGGGAGATATGCCCAAGCCAAAACAGTCGCTGTATTTTTATGCACCGCACTATGTTCATATCACCGAAAAGCTCATACAGTTCGTCATTCCAACGAATCTGGTACGCTCCTACACCAAGGCGTAGCGGGCCATTAATCCTTCGGAGGACTTTTCTCTCGAACGCTTTTAAGAAGTGCTGAACTTTGTTGGTCATCGTCCATGCTTCCGCACCATTTATACCGTGTATATCGGTTAATATGTGAGATATCCCAGCAAAGTTAAGTGAGCTTGTAATCTTGGATATAATGTAGGTTGTAGGTTGGTGGCGAAAATTAATGAAATCGATTCAGGAAAGATCTCTGCCCTCAAATACCATATATAATGATTTTCGTTATTCTAGTGGACTTAATGCCGAATATTTGGGTCAAATTGTGTGTTATCTTAATAAAATTAAATTAATAAATTGCGGGAGTAAAAAATTTTCGAACTTAGCACTTCTTTTCCTGTTTTGATAAGAATTTACCACAGAGAAGGAAGCTACCTAAAGATACTTACACGCCCCACCTTTATTATTAAAGTGCAAACTTCTGCCTCTCTTCTTTTCAAATATTTGTAAAACCACTGCTAGCTATATTCGCCGCAAGCTACAAGCGCTTCGCACGAACGCATGTTTTTGATAGGCGCACGGCTATTCCTAAAGGCCAAATATTTATTTAAATTTAGCATATTTTTCAAAAACCACCTAAAGCTAATTTTCACTCCTTCTGCAGGTGTATATTTACATATTTAGATATGTTTACATGCATAAATCCAGAAAAAGCGCAAAACCAACGCTATTTACACCGACAATAAAATTTTACAATTTTCTTTTTGGCTTTTATTTCGGAAATGCTCACATAGCTAGAGCGGTTGAAATTCTTTCGTACTAAAAATGTAGCTATAACAAAAACAACAAACAGAAATGCTTACAAGAAATACCTCTCTGCTGTGTACAAGTACATAAGACTCTACTAAACAGATACTTTGTGCCAAGAGACACGCATTCAGCTTTAATCCACTCGCTTGTCTTGAACTCCCCGGGGCGCTAGCGTAAACGAGCCCACGCGCTGTACGGCTATACATACACAGTTAAGTGGGTAAAACTGTATAAATGTGGACTCACAGTCATACTCTGTTCTTATATATGTATGTGTATGTGTTGCGTTTGTGCTCGCTACGCTTACTAAATAGCACCAGGCGACCTGCCGCTGGTCTGTGCCGCTGTTGCCAAAAATTCTCCTTGGCATCCAAAGCCATGCCACAAAGAATTGCTGTAATACTCGCACAAACACATACGTACACTCAAACACATTACTGTAAACATATATATTCAATGTTATTGTATCATAGTCGCTTTGCTATCCTCCTGTGGTTGCACTCAACATTTGGCTTTGCTTCTTGTTGCGCATTTTCACCGCTTCAGATTTTTGCAATGCAGCTGTGCCTTTTGTTTTCCCACGCAAACACTTTATACTTTACTCATAGCGTTTGACTTTATTTTTTTTTTTAGTTTCTGCCGTTGGATTTCGCTTGTCTCTGTAGATTTTCATAATTTCGCAACTATTTAGACACGCAGCAATGCAAAAGTATACTTAAGCAACTCCCAGCCTTGGCGGTGAGTGGATTTTGGTTGTATTATATAAGTGTTTGTACAAATAACTGCAGCATAAGCAAATATATGTACTCTGTAAATACTTGAATATTAAGTGTAGTGGTATTTTAGTGTGAGTGTGTACACTTAAGATACCCCACTCTCAAAGGTTGCTTTAAGTGATTTGTAAGTAAAATTAACCAGATCAGAGACCGTAAAATTTATACAGTAATTAAGTGTTGTTTTTGATTTTTTTAAATGTTTTTCTAAGGTTTTTCCTGAATTGACTTCTATAATACAATAATAATTTCTCAGTAATAGCCTTTTTACACAGGAGCTAATTGATCAATTAACCGGCCTCTGCTCGATTCAAACACTGATTACGATCGATTTACCTTACAATATAAAAATCTACATTAATTTTTAATTGAATTTTAATCGACTTGAAAATCAAATACAACTCTGCGTCAAATATGTACGATCTACGTTCTTTGTCTGCGATTTGCTGAATTTTTTGATAAAAAAAGCTACGGTAGATGTCGCTGCTAAAAATATCAATCAGCTGATAAACTTCTTATGAAAAGCAAAAAACAAAAATGTATAACAGCTGAACGGTTATCGAGTAGCCAGCAGTGTAAAAGGCAAAAACGGATTTCTCAAAAAAATTTTAATTGATCAATTAATTTTGCTGTCTAAAAACGCTATAAAGATACTTGTACTAATTGACGACCATATCGAAGTTTCACGATCAATAAAACACTCAGTAATAAATTTAAAATTCTTATAAGCAACAGGTCACGTTGTCCACCCATCTCTCCTGAAAGCATAACTAGAAGTGGTAATGGACTTGATTTCAGTTGAAAAAAAAACTTAAAAAACACATTATAATAAATAACAAGTAAGGAAGGGCTAAGTTCGGGTGTAACCGAACATTTTATACTCTCCCAATTTATTTATTTAATTTCATTAATATAACACACTATTTGACCTACATATGGTTCAAAGTCCATGGCGGAGACATATTATTAAAAGAAAGATTTTCCCTCCGAATTTCTTCAAAATATCTGCGAGACTTAACTATATTTTCGGTAAAAAAAATTAGAAGCACTGAGGTCTTATGTTCGATATATGGGGCCTTGAAAATGTATGGTCCGTTTTCGACGATTTTTAGAAGAACAATTCCACACTATAAATGCAGTATTTGTGCAAAGTTCTATTCCGATATCTGCACTGGTGCTTCCTTTATATAGTGTAAAGTAAACGATTCAGATTGGCTTCAAAGTTCTGGTATATGGGAAGTAGGCGTGGTTGTGAACCGATTTGGCCTATTTTCACAACATATAATTGGGATGCAAGGATAATATTACAAACCGAATTTCATTGAAATTGGTCAAGTAGTTTCGGAGATATGGTTTTTGACCCATAAGTGGGCGGAACCACGCCCATTTAAAATTTTGTATATCATTTTGAGTACAGCTCTTCTGTACCTTCTTTATAATGAAATTTAATGGTTTCTGTTGGGGGCGGGGCCACACCGACTTTCCCAAAAAATTTACATCCAATTAGGCCCATTCCTAGAACATTCCTTTGTACCAAATTTCACTTGCATAGCTTAATTTATGGCTTAGTTATAGCTATTTATGTGTTTTCGGTTATCGCAATTTTGTGGGCGTGACAGTGGTCCGATTCCGCACATCTTTGAACTTAACCTTCTTATGGTGCCAAGGAACACGTATTCCAAGTTTTATTATCTCCATTTTTACTCAAGTTACAGCTTGCACGGACGGTCAGACAAACAGACAGACATCCGGATTTGAACTTTACTCGTCACCCTGATCACTTTGGTATATATAATCCCCTACATCTAACTCATTTATTTTTAAATATAGACCGTTCAGGTTAAATATAGACCACCAATTTTGATTCTTCTCACTTTCTGAAACTAATACTATATTTCTCTTGCTTTACTAACATATTTTCTTTTTAAATTCTAGAATGAAGATCTAATTTTTGAAGGTAAGCATCTTTTGAATACCAATACAATAATTTCTTCACTCACTTTATTGATCTAAAGTTATTCCATTAAGACTCATCCCTAAAGATTTAATCTAAACAGGTTAAGTTAGCTTAAATATCAGTCCTTGACTGGATGGATCCAATGATTGTCTAAAAGTACTAACGATCACAGAACATAGACATAATTTTTTTTATTCGCTCAATATGAGTCATTTCTGTTGGAAGAACTTGATACTCTGGTGTCCATAACACAGTCACAAAAAATGTGTTGGTTCTCTCCTGGTGGTCTCACTATTTGTGTGTACCTTATTTTTTTGGTCGGAGAATCCGAATCCGAGGTTCGTTTAACTCCATCAGATCAGGATTTTGATATAACCCCCAAAAAACAATATGGCTGATAGCTTTTGCAAAATTTCATCGGATTCACTTGAAACTCGAGCATATTGGCTCTATTAAAAACGGTATGAGCTCAATTCAGTAGAAATATTTGTAGTCAACTCCAGTGAATCAAAATTCAAAATTCTGTTTCAACACTAGTCAGTATAAAGTTACTAAGAATATTGAATTAGAATTTCCTTAAAAGCTACTTTTAAGACAAGCAAGACAACAAAACCAGAACCCTCGTAATAGGGATCTAATGATTTAATAATTTTAAAATCTTAGTAATGCTAAACCAGACTGAAGATTTAGTCAACAGCTAAACTTAGATTGAGGTTTTTAAAATAATATTTTGAAAATTTCAAATTGGTTTTGAGCAATAAATGTCAGGACAAAGAGCTGAGCTTTAATTTTCAGATGTGCATACGTCATCTTTCTGTCTAAATTCTCAATTTTTTCCACTATTTTAGTTACATCACATCTTGTATGTCTCTGTGTCTAATATTACAACACACAGGTGCACCGTAGTGTAAAATAAATCCCACGCATATTCTTGACAATTTTATTTTGTGCGCTCAACGGTGTTGTCAGCGCGCATTTAATCGCTTTATATTCTACAACGCCCAGCACTAAATCTTAAATCGTTTTATGATAAAGGAATTCAAAACTATTTTATTACATTTTATTTTTGTTTTTGAAAAGTAATACGTTTATGTAATTTGACTTAAGCCCAAAGAGACGTTACTGCTTTGTTGTTGCTCCACCACCAAATCCAAACTTCAAATCGTTAAGAGTAAATGTAAAAGCAACCGCACTGAGATAATGGCATTCCGTTAACAATGGGGACTTAATTTGAAGAGAATTATAATTTAAGTAAATCTACTACAGCAAGCGATTTTTATTTTCTTGTTACCTAAATTAAGCAATCAGCTAAGCTCCTTGAAATTAATTACCATCAAGTTTCGCTTTCCACTTTAACTCGGTATTTGCTACACTAAAATTACATTCAACAACTCCATCGGGGCACAGCGGGAGCGCCAACGAGTACCATTGAAATCAACGACTAACAAAAGTCTTGTGATGACTATCAATTTCTAGACAGTCCAGAAGAAACAAAATCAACATCAAAATCAGAAAAGCGCTCAATGATTAGGCGGTTGTGAATATGCGGCGTTATCGTTGACCACCTGTGGCGCTCGCTGAATAAAACTATAAGTGCCACTAAAATCTGTCGGTGATTGGCGAAAATGCATAGCGACTTTGACGCTTGAATGAGTTCTAAGAACGTATGAGCTTGGCAGAGTTGCGGAGGGAGGGATGTTGTGTAATGATTATCGTTGAGTGACGTTGATGTGGAAAATTATGGGAGGGATGTTGTGTAATGATTATCGTTGAGTGACGTTGATGTGGAAAATTATTTATTAAATCAATGTTGCAATTGAGAAAATGTTTCAGGAATTTGGCTTGTCATGACGACATATGGAGCACATGTGAAGGTTGATTATTTTAACGGAAATTGCAGCAATGAGTCTTTACAAAAATATAAGAAAATGTTCTTAATGTTTCGCGAATTA
Organism: Zeugodacus cucurbitae; assembly: GCF_028554725.1. NCBI lineage: Eukaryota > Metazoa > Arthropoda > Insecta > Diptera > Tephritidae > Zeugodacus > Zeugodacus cucurbitae. The sequence goes on along the minus strand of NC_071668.1, from coordinate 66,784,792 downwards.
AAAAAACGCAATCACAAATTCACGCAAAAAAACTCGTGTAGTTTGCTTAGTATATATTAGAGAGTTCAACTTATTACTGTTCGATTCACCATTACTCCACTCGCTAGTTTTGAACCCAGGTCTCTAGTCAAATAATTTACTTGTGAAAGCAATAAGATGTGTATCTAGATTAGGGATGATACAAGTAGTATAATCGCTTGCTATACTTTCCTAATACAATTATACCAGTATCTTTGATTTATACCAGTTGCTTTTATTGAATTCTTCACTATACAATGTTTGAGAGATCGAGTTAATTTTTATGGCAATATACTATTGATATCTACTTAGCTTATTATACATATATTCATCGTAGCAGCTATTGGCTTAAAAGACAGCCTTTATTAAAGAGTGTTTCAACTAGTTTCATCACAGCGGGATTTTGAATCCTGAAAACAGACTTAGTTATGTCAAGCTGCGAACCATATAAGACAAGATAATCGAAAGGAAGAAATATTGATTGGAGAATCGAGAATGTCTCTTTACGAAATTACTAAAATATTTTGTGTCAATTCTCTAGATCTGCGGAACACCTTTGAAACAAAAGAGGCCATTTCAATGAAGTACTGAGATGATTTCACAACGCCGTCTTCGAAAAAACTTCGAGATTGTGGATTAGGAAAAATTATTATCAACATATAGTAGTTCTAAAGTTTCCAAAATGTTCTAGAAATAGTATATCAGAACAATGTCCAGATTTTGGCAAACAATTACTTCCCACACAAACTCGTTTTATTATACATAGAATCTATGTAGAACTAATATATCTAGATGAATCTATTAAAAATATATTCGAAAATAACTTCCAAGGCTATGAAGTACTTACACCAAGAAGACTTATGTAGAGTGGTCTGAACTATCTATCTTTAATATTATTAACCTCCAGAAAGAAATATATTGGAAAAAATTTTTTAAGAGAGATGGGTTAAATGATATGACATCGTTAAAAAGTACAGCCAATTTGTTATAACCTATTTCTAGAAATCATTTCTAAGAACTGCCATGTGATAGATAGAGGTTTCTCAAGTTTATTGAAATAGATGACATAATTGACGATAAGCAGACATAAGTAGACATTCGTTTTATGATTCATTCCATTCAATTCGCCTGAAATTCTCAACAGGTTTATAAATTTTTTTCTTTAAGTTTAAGCAGTGTTTAAAGGCAAAATAATTGGATGAGCTGAATTTTTTTCACCTTATAACACATTTTTATAAGTTGTCCGTTATATAATTATACTTTTAATCAATCTATGAATGCTAATATAATAATAAATATTGAAATCTACTAACGCTTGTGTTGAAATCATACACCAGCTATTTGATTAACATTATGAGCAAAGTTTAATGAGTTTATGAATTGTAATTATTTTGCTATTTTCATACTGACAATCGTACGATTTATTTACCTATTCAAATATGCATAAGCTGGTCAAGCCAAATTAGCTAATCTCGGCAAGTAAATGAACGTTGAAATATTTCAGAGTCATGGAAAATAAATAGAAATATACATATTCTGTATCTAATATGCTTGAATTTATGTTTTCCTGTTCGTCACTGCGGAAATGCAAAAATATCTACGACTGATGGTAATCTGAGTAGGATTGACATCAAAGCGGAAATCGGAGTGGAAGCGCTGGCATAAAGTAAAGATTTTTTTGCTTTTTATTTTTTACGTTTATATTTTTTGCCGATAGGAAGTTGTCCATACGACGAACAGGTGCGAGTGGCAGAAGTATAAGAAGCGAGTTGTAACAACTGTAGCAGATTGGATATGACACTGATGTAATTCAATTAAATTGTAAAGTGTGGCATGGAGCAATCACTGTTTGTTATTATTGTTGCTGTTATTGGTTCTAACTTACTTAGAACAGCTAGCAGTGTGACTAAATGACTAAACGAGTGACTGTTTGAATGACCGGCTGTCGAGGTGGTTGTTTGTAAGTTACAGTTATGTTGTACTGTCAAGCAGTTAAATCTGCTATCAGGTGCTACAAAATGCTTGCTTAAGAAACAGATGTAATGCAATCAATGCAAGTGAGCAGCTAGATTGATGAATGATCTGCTATGTTAAGGTATGTTAACATGTATTTGTTGTTGTTTAAAAAGTAATAAATGACATAGTGGCTAAATGTGGCAAAGCTAAAGTGTTTGGATACATTCAAGCTTTATGTTAAGCGACAGCATATTACGCAATTTGACAGCTTAATTACATATTTTATATATGTGTCCGTGCTCAACTGGGCGAAATTTCGTGTATTTATATTAAACAACACCTAAATTTTATGTTTCTGCACACCATATTTCTTAAAACTTGCCTCTACACACTCATTAAGCATTTCTGTTACTAATTCTGTTTCTGTTTCTGTTGCTAATTCTGTTTCTGCGTTTTTTTCTTGCTTTCGCTCACTTCATGTCATTTTTCAATTCGCTTGTAACTTGATTCACCCACGTTGATTTTGCAGCATGCGATTTGCGTAATAAATTAGATTTATCAAGCAATTAAAGTGTGAGTTCAACTAAATATTTGAAATGTTTATGTGTATGTATGTGTGTTGTTGTTAAAGTGTCAGCTCGTCGCTCAACTTGTCGTGACGCAACTGTTGCAGCTGTCAGAAACATATATTTTTTTGTTAATTTAATAATTTTCAATTGAGTTGCCACTGGCGCAACATGTTGCTTGCGGGCCTACGTGTCGTATGATTAATGTCCAAGCGAAATACTTGGAAACTTTACATTTGCATACACTCACGTTTAAATGGCTACTTATTAATTAATGAAACACAATTTCTCTGAAAATTATATACAAAAATTTGTGCACATAAACCAGATTTCTTAAATTAAATCAAATAAGAAATTGCTTTTATCAGTAAGCTTCATTAAATTAGCCACAATTTACGAATCAAAGTTCAAATTAAAGCTAGAATTTTTAATTTTGTTAATATTATTTGTAGTCCACATGTCATCTAAATTGCTCTAAATCACTTTCTACACATTTACTCATCAAAAGCTGACCTTAGCCAATTACTCTTCTAAGCACATCTTTGTGGTTAGCACGCAATTAAGCGTTGATGTGCGTGGGAATTTTATGTTTTCCATTTCAGTTAACCATTCCCAATGGCAAATATTTCCACAACAACAAAGTCACATAGTTTATAGATTTTTTTTTGTGGTGAGTGGGGGAGAAAAGTGTCATCAAAAAGTCGAAATATTTGCCAACCCACAGAGTAGTATACAGTGGGTGTTTTCAACATTGAAGTTGACTTAAAGTACCTACATATTTAATGCATATGAATGAATGTAAAATGAAACTCAGATATAGATTTCAGACGCCTCACATTAAAGTTGTGAAAGAAAACAAAAACTCCAAGCAATCGATGACTTTGTTCATTCATCGATATAAAAAAATCTTTTGGACTAGCTGTTTCATTATTTCAGAGCCTTCTCGGTGACGCTGTTGGTAGTAGTTAGAAATTGAAATGAAATTCTATAAACTAGAAAGACATAGAAAAGATTTTAAACTTGAGAAGAGCAATTTTGAATCACACTTTGCTGAAAATAAAATCCAAATTATTGAATTATGTTGTTTGCAGCCAATTACAGGTATCAAAACTGAAATTTACCCACTTTTATGCGATATAAAGGCTCCACTTACGAAAACTGAGATTTCTAAAATTTTTTATCAAATCAGATAAAATAAGTTCTGACAGCCTAAATGTAGACTACGTTTTATTGCTGAGTAGCCAAAAAGGTTGGTTACTTACGAAAACTGAAGCTTCTTTAAATAGTTTATTACATCAGATGTGGCTCCTTGATCAAAAAAAATATTGTCGGCCTTTGGGCGATTTTGTTTAAATGAGTACGAGGATAAGTTAGACGACAAAAAAATATTTTTAAAGTACAAAAATCTTACAGGATTTAAAAATACTAATAACTTTTAAAATTTTCATATGAGTAACCCCACGGTGCAACGGTTAACCTCAACACCTTATTGAATTACCTGCACTTACAAGCACAAAAGGTCTACTTTTTTATGACAAATCGCAATTAAGATGTAATAAAAAATACGCCCAAAATAATGTGGCAGTAAACTACTTCCACACATGCAACATGTATAAATGTCCTAAGGCATATATGTATGCACATATTTCCCATGAAACATGCCACAAGTTGACCAATTGACTGCCTTACGCTGGCAATCTTTTTTCTTCTTATAACCATTCATGCGACAACTCCTCGCCTTATCAAGCAGCAATTGACCATTTACAAGCGGCAATAAATAACACAAGCCAGCAATGAGGTAAAAGCGACAAAAAAAACATAATTTCACCAACAATCCTTGAAAGAGATAAATTCGTGCCGGACAATATTGAGCAAATAAAGAAATCATCGAATTTTACGCATGAGCTGACACTAATGCGAAACTCACTGTGATCATAAGGACCACAGCATACAGCACAATAGAAACATATGTACACCACATAATACAAATATAACGGTACATTGTACAACAACAATAAAAGTCGCAATTCGGTACGAAATTTCGATTTAGGGGTATTTTTAGCAGCATTTGTACGCATTTATTTATTTTTCCGGCTTTTCAAATTACATAGTATCTTTCTACTATATATGAGTATGTGTGCCTGTGTAATACACCAGTTGCTCATCTGTGGACAGTGAACGATTTATTAGCTCAGATAAATAGCATAGTGAAAATGCATTGATACGTGAAGTGCCATTCGTTTAAACGAGCACCAATGCTTTCCTACTCAATAGTAGCGGGAGCAACTGGTTTATAGTCCACTTCAAGCCACTCAGTCTAAATACTGACCCTTACCTTCCATTATAACCGCCCACAGCAATGCGTTTATCAATCATTTATTTTCGAAAATATGATTTATTGTGCAGTCAGCAATCGAAATTTGTTTATTTACTTATATGAATGCTTGTATGTGCCTGCGTAAATACGCATGATGGACAGTAATCAGTTGAGTTTTTATAGCAAAAATGAAATGTATTTGCCTCATTTTTGGCTTTACCAATCGTGGCAGCTTGTTATGTGGTATTTTTATTTGACATTTATCTGTTGAGCTCATCATTTTTCATTTCAAATTTGTTTTTTAGTAGCCACAGTTCATTATGCAACAACATTGCTACCACGCAGGTGCGTCATAAAAATCTTGCAGCTTTTATGCGCTTTTAGTAATTGGTTTGCCATAAAATGAAAATTCTAATTATGTAAAAACGTTGGCGTTCAGCACACAAATTGTGGAGTTATTAAATGCGAAAGGACTTGTTGGCATTTGAGATTAATACGTGGTAATATAAGGGTCAGCGATCGTACAAAAGGAAGATGGTTGTATGAGAAAAGGAGTGTAAAAATATTGAAAATCTACAAAGGAGATATTAATTTCGTTTTCCATAAGTGAGTCTGAAAGGACCATGCACCAAGAATAGCTTCAAGAATACCTATCCGGGACTTTTAATTTATACGATGAAGTCTAATTGCTTACTATTTTCTTAATTTAGTAAGATCGTACTGGAGTTTATTTATAATTTAGTGTTTTAGTGTGATAAAATAATGAGTTTGCTGATAATTTTGGTATTTAAGAATTATAAAAATGCTTGATAGATCACAAACTCAAGTTTATTGATAATTAACTAAATTCCTAAACTTGAGTTTAATGGTAATTTTGGTATTTAGATATTTGGTGGCTTACAAAGTATTGACAATCTTTTTTTCATAATTTACTGAGGCCATAAACTCGGATTTAGTAATCTTTTTGGTGTTTAGAGATAACGAAATGAGGTAGTTCTTCTTTTTATTATTTTAATAAAACCATAAACTCGCGTTTATTGATAATTTTATAATTATAATTATAATTATAATTATAATTTTGGTATTTAAATATTTGGTGGCTTACAAAGTATTTAGACTCTTCTTTTTACTTAATTCACTAAGCCCATAAACTCGAGTTTACTGATAGTTTTGATGCTTAAAGCTGATGAAATTTTGTTTTCCCTTTGAACCTTAGTATTTAATTACAAAAATAGAGACCACAAACTCAACTTTTTTAAATAATTATTTAAGCCTACAAACTCGAGTTTATTTGAAATTTTTGTAATCATTTAGTGACTTAAAAAATATTGAAAGTCTGATTTTTTCTTAATTTACTGAGACCATACATTCGAGTTTATCGCTAACATTGGTGTTTAAGGCTACCGAGGAATTGTGGTCCTTTTTTTATAAATTAAAAAAAAAAACATAAACTCAAGTTTACTGATAATTTTGATGTTTAGAGTTAACGAAATGAGGTTGTTCTCCTTTTCATTAGTTTAATAAACCTATAAACTCGAGTTTATTGATTTTTTTTATTTATATAAAATTATTCTTTAAGTCCTCACGCTTGAGTTTTATGTTAATGTTTGGTATTTAATACTTAATCTTCTTTTTACTTAATTCACTAAGACCATAAACTCGAGTTTACTGATAGTTTTGATGCTTAAAGCTGATGAAATTTTGTTTTCCCTTTGAACTTTAGTATTTAATTACAAAAATAGAGACCACAAACTCAACTTTTATTAATAATTATTTAAGCCTACAAACTCGAGTTTATTTGAAATTTTTGTAATCATTTAGTGACTTAAAAAATATTGAAAGTCTGATTTTTTCTTAATTTACTGAGACCATACATTCGAGTTTATCGCTAACATTGGTGTTTAAGTCTGCCGAGATGTTGTGGTTCTTCATTTTATTAACTTAAAAAAGTCATAAACTCGAGTTTATTGATAATTTTCATATTATTTTGGTGGCATACAAAATATTAAATATTCTTTTTTCTTAAATGACAAAGGCCATACGTTCAAGTTTATTGCTAATATTGGTATTTAAAGCTACCGAGATATTGTGGTCCTTCCTATTATAAATTTAAAAAAACCATAAACTCGAGTTTATTGATAGCTTACGAAATATTTTGAGTCTTCTCTTTTTTAATTGACTAAGGCCATGGCTGATGAAATGTGGTAGTTTTCCCTTTGAACCTTGGTATTTAATTACAAAAATAGAGACCACATTTGAATTTCGAGTTTATGTGAAATTTTTGTAATCATTTAGTGACCTAAAAAATATTGAAAGTCTGATTTTTCTTAATTGACAAAGACCATGCGTTCAAGTTTGTTGCTAATATTGGTATTTAAAGCTATCGAGATATTGTGGTCCTTCCTTTTATAGATTAAAAAAACCATAAACTCGAGTTTATTGATAGCTTACGAAATATTTTGAGTCTTCTCTTTTTTAATTGACTAAGACCATAAACTCGAGTTTAATACTTTAAGTTTAATACTTATATTGGTGTTTAATACTACCGAAATGTTGTGATTCTTATTTTTATAATTTAAAAAAAAAATCGAGTTTATTGCTAATTTAAGTGTTAAACACTATTGACAAACACTATGTTTATCATTTTGCTGCTTTTAACTCCCTTAAAAAGACTACCTTGGTATTTATAGGAAATAAAACAGATGTTGTTTTCCAAAATTATCTTATTAAACTCAAGGTTTCTGAAACTTTTTAATCTTAAACTCGAGTTTAATTTCTCTTCTCTTTTATTATGGGAATTTTCAATTAAAACCGAGAGTTTCTTAAACTCAAAACATTAAACACCTTTTATAAAATTTATTTAAAATTATTTTGTACTATTTCTAAACTTCTCCATGAACGTATACCAAATAATAATGAAGCAATTAAATTTTCGCACAGCTATAGCATTCAATGCTGAATTTGCTGAATCAGCATTCTGTTACATTTGACATTTTGCTATTCAAAATATTATTTACTTCAGCGCACATTCTTCACCCTCCCCCCCCCAAAAAATAAGTGAAATATTTCCTTAACAGGAACCAAATTACTTACAACTAATTGCACAGGAAATTTAAATTTTATGAAGTACGAGTACTCACCGAGCTTAAATTGCCATACGCATTTAATTATAAGCCTCGTTAACTTCAAAACATTATTAACTGTACATACAGACATACTCTTAGGCTTACTGTGAAAAACGAGTAAATCTGCCTTTTGACTTATGATAGCAACATTACACAGTGTTGATTAAAACAAATTTGTCAGCGAAAATGTAAACGGTACATATTAAAGTCACAACAACAATCGCGCAACAGATTTGCGGCAATATGCTTTAAAGCAAGCATGAGGCATTGCCGAAAAATGAGATACACGCTACAAACGCGATGGTGTGGCAGCAATGGTACCTGCTTTATCGCAATATCAAGCAGACTTTTAATTTGAATGCGCGCATTTTTTTCCAATTCAGTAGGCAGCTCTTGTGGCCACAAAAACCAAAAAAAAAATATATGAGCATATTTTTCATGAAGCATCTCTTCCGTTTTATTAGTGTATTTATTATTAGTATTAATTTTTTTCTTTTTTTTCAATTTTTTATTAATATTTTGTTATGACAACACGTTTGCCACAAACTCTGTATATACAAATAAAAAGCGTTAGCCCAAACAAGCATGTACAATAATCCAAAAACAGACCGATGTATGTGCATACAAGCTTACAGCCGTATTTATTTAAATTATTTGCTTTTGCTCATCATTTTTATTATTATTTTATCATATAAACGGAAATATTATTATGCCTTAAAGTGTGTAAGTGGGCGACAGTCCATATAAGTCATAAGCGATATCCAAAAGGACAGTTGTAATAAAACGAAAATTACATTTGGTTTTAGGGGCTAAAAGCAAGCAAAAGCAATGTGTGAGGTAACACACAATTTAAAGAGAATAATCTTCGAAATGCTTTGAGTTTTTAAATTTATATCGTTGAAGATATTTTTAAGGTATTTTAAATGTATTTTTGTTGCCTAGAAGTTAAAGTGAAATTGTCTTTGATATGATGATATTTGAGAATAATTTTGGCATGCTTTTTATGCACAAATGTGAAATAATATTGCTGAAATCAATAAAATATTTATGATTAGATACAAGTCATGTCTAAGCATACCATTGACTTAAGCTAAGTGCATAGTGAAAGAAAGGCCAGAGAAGCGAGCACAAATCTACAACATTATTGTACATATATTTCAATCAGTTGATCAGCAAAAAATATACCTTCCAAAATATTAATTCAGAGCATTAAGTATGAAATCATAACGTAAATGAACTCAATTAACTTTTATCCCAGCACACATTGTCGAGAGTTTTGAATCTTGTGTGATGAATAATATATACTATATGTTATAATTTATAAATATGAGTGTGCAACTAAGTATAAAAACGCTTCTCGTTTAAATTTATTTATTTCTAAGGAAAGTTAATAATAATGTCTCAATATTGATATCAATATTGTTTAGACAGTTCAAACAGATTTCAATGACACTTCTATAACTCGAAGTTCTCCATAACCCGAACTTTTGAATTGGCAATAGAAGTCAAATTTCATACACATTTCCTTCTATGAATCGGAGAATATCTAACTCGAAGATTTTTTTTTTGTGAATTTTAGTGATTGGAGTTGTCCTTTTCTTATGATTTCTCATTACTTAGATTTTGATGCACTGTATACTCAGCCTTATATTGTCTAATGTGAAAATCATAATTTGGCTCCACTACCGAAATTCGAATATTTCAGACTCCCCTACAAGATTCCGGCGTTCGAAATGTGGTCTGTTGTCCTTCTATTATTACCTGACGTACTAAAATTAAAACATTCAATTTCAATGTTACGGCAATGTCGTAGCCTCTGACATCCAGATGGTGTGAGTTTACACAAATCGATTCCTTCGCAACATTTGCCGCATTTTCTGACCCGTCATTGTATCTAATTTGGAGAAGAAAATTGGACTTTGTTAAGTCCAAAAAAGTTGGAGTCAAGTCAAGAATCTCATTGTGGACAACCCAAACATTTCTGTGGACCTATATTCTAAAAAAAATTTCCCTGGCTGGGCCATGTTCTGATAAACGCTGTAGACTAGAATCTACAATGCCGAAGGAACTGAACCGATCTAACTTGGTAAAGAAATTTGGACTTAGAAAAGTCCAAAGATGATGAAGTCAAATCAATTATATAATTGTGGACAAACCAAACACTTCTGTGGACCTATATTTAAAACAATGAAAAAATCCAAAAAAGTTGGAGTCAAGTCAAGAATCTCATTGTGGCTCTTTGCACAAATCATTAATTTCTCTAAAAAAATGACGCTGGCTCGGGCATGTTCTGAGACGACATGCAGATACAATCACCCGAAACGCTATAAACCCTATTTAATGGGATCTATGGAGGTCGAAAAGTCTATAACTGTAGGTGTATAGCAAGTTTTTTTCTGAACGGACATTGGCTGAAAACTGATAGAATTCTGGGAAGATGTAGAATTATTTATGACTTGAAGTACCTATACCTCATTCGTAATTAAATGATGTGAGTTCTTTTTTCAGTATTTCATATTGTATGACTTAATTGTTAGCCTCTCAAAGATATGATTCAAGGTAGTTATGAATTCATTAGATTAACAATAAGAACAATTTGAAGAACTTTGTATCTTTCAAAATATAGGTCTTCAATATGCAACCAAAATCTGTATATTATGGAACCAATCCGCATTTTTAGATATTTAAAGTTATACTACAGCTGAGTAGTTGAAGTAAAGTAACAATATTGTGATGTGAATTTAAACTCTTCACTCCTAATAGTATGCTTTGTTACCTGGTGGAGATCACAGCATAAAAGTGAAACTATATGCAACTAAATCATTATAATATAGAACCTCGCCATATTTTTTCGTTTCTAAAGTGATTCTATGATGGAAAGGATGAGCTAGTTGAAGTCAAGTAACTTTAATGAATACTTAATGACTCTCTAATCCTAATAGTATGCTTCGCAACAAAAATCTGCATATTATGGGACCAATCTAGATTATTAGAAATCTAAAGCTATATGATAATATGGGCGAGCTAGCTAAAGTCAACTAACTTAGGTGACTACTTTGAATTTAAACTCTTCACTCCTAATAGTATGCTTTGTTAACTGCTGGTGTCAATTAATTACACTGTCCAACAGCATTTTTGGAACAGAATAGCGACCCTATAATTCTGAAAGGGTATGTTGAGTAGATCATTTTTGTAGAACAAACTCATGGTCCAGCACGTCTGAGTTTTTTTTTACAGTGGGTCAAAGTTTTCATTTTTTGGTCGAAGGGAGCATTATACTATATGAAAAAAATGTTGTATGTTAATGTCTGAGAGAATTCTTATGGTCAGAGTTGTATTGTGGAATTGTATGAGGATTATTTTTGTGGAAGATCTTAACCCTCTAACTGGGTTCTTTATGGGTCAATTTAACCCTTTTTTCGAGAAAATCAAAAAATATCCTTTACAAAAGGACATTTTGTTAAGAATGAGTTTCGAGATTTGTGTTTGAAATCAATTAATTATTATAACTTTTTTTTTCAAATATTACTAAAAAAATTGTATTTTCTATTTCCTCACACATTTTTTAGAAAAGTTAAAAAATGTCGTTTTTCCTACAAAGTATTGTTTAGTACCAATGTAAATGTATCCCAGAGATAGTAATAATACTTCCGCTTGACACAATCAACTCCTTTAAGCTCTAATTATTGATTAAATTTGTAATTTGACTGCCTTACTAGGCTTGTCACTGACCTATCAAAGCGCTCTAATCCTACACCCCACAAGCGTAAACGCAAGTCAATCAAAAGTATGGATACATACAAACACCTTGAGTTTAATGTTTTTATGATTTAATCCACACAAGCTGTTGCTTATTCAATTGAAAACTTTTCAAATGACCGACACACACACACACACACACGCACTTAGTTAAGGCAATAACTGCAACAAGTGAAATGAAAAGAAATGGAAGAAACATTGTCTTGTTTGTGAGTGTAGCAAGCATGAATGGAGCGCAAGTTTAGTTGTGCTTATATGCTCTAAAAGAAGAGTAACACACACATACAAGCATTTCAATTTAGTTTGAATATTCTGCCTGAGTTCAAAGCTAACATAACAGGCCACATTTAAGAATTGAAATCGTTAGCACTTACGTATACTTTGTATGCTAAAACACCTCCATTTATAGTGTATTACAGCATAGCAAATGTCTAGTGACGTTGACTAACGGTGATATAACTGACTCGAGAGTAATGTGTATGTGTGTTTGCATAGAACACGAACAACTCTTCAATTGTTTGAAGTTGATTTTACTGTGTTTGTTGTTGCTTTTGTCAAAGCCAAAACATACACACAAAGAACTGAACTGACCGCTTATAGCGTTTCATTTCTAGTTGGTTGGTGGTGTTTCGTTAGCCACGGCGGCTAAGTTCAATAGGAAGCCACAGTTCGGTGTTATTGTTGGTTGCTTGAAAGGCACTAAACAGCAACAACTGCTTGCAATGTTGAACACACATTTGTATTTTGTTGTTGTTTTTTTAATTTTTTTTATCGACAACTAGACCTTCGTGCATCAATGCGTTTATAAATCAACGCGATCTGCACTATATATACAGATGCGCAGTTCACATAAAGTTGAACGTTTTGTTTGAATGAACTCTGTGACACATAGTATGTGTGCCCGCCTATTCCGTCAACACACATCTCGCTCTCTCTCTGCAGCTCATCGAGTTTCTAAGCTGAAGTTTCTAGCCGCGTCACAAACGCGTATTGTTCAAAAGTTTAATTTAATGTTGTTATGTGTGGTAGTAAAATCACTCATACGCCCCGTACGACATTATCATTGGCTCTATGCTGGTGTGTTATAGTGCTTGTAGTTTTTGTTTTTTATGACGCTATTCTGCTGACATTTTCTATGATTGTGGCTCATTTTGTTGGTAATACGTATAAATGGAAGCTGAGAAGATTTTTATTTGCAGTAAAGGGTTGCCGTGATTGGAAATTAGGCAGCTAAAATTGAAGAATTTGGCTTATAGCTAGAGATTATTTTATTGTATTTTATTTTTTATTATTTATTTAAAATAACTCTAAAGGCAAAATTTAAGTCATTTACTTTCTGAAATGGCTAAAATAGCGGCAAATATTTCTCACCCTAAAATAAATAGCATATCAATCCCAAAATGTAAATGCTTTTTGAAATAATCTATACCCGACAAATATTTAACAATTTCCTTCTCATTTTAAACCCTGTTTTGGACAGCCAAATTAATTGATTAATTAAATTTTTATTGAGAAAACCCTTTTTGGCCTTTTATACTGCGGCTACTCGATAACCGTTCAGCTGTTATACATTTTTGTTTTTGCTTTCCATAAGAAGTTGGTAAGTTTGATTTCAGCTGATTAATAGCTGATTTTTTATCAAAAAAATTCAGCCAATCGCAGACAATAATATATGTCAGACTATAAATACGTTAATTGGAAATATTTTGTTTTCACTACCTAGCGAGTGCTTTAGTAAGATGAGTTGAGGGCTCGAAATAACCTTTTGGGATCACTTATTGGAATTTGGGATCACTCCATATTTGAATAAATATCACCTTTTTTATTTTCTATCACTTTTTCTCTCTGTTCATCTCATTCTCTCTCGTACTATATATTTATAGCATCCTCTCTCTCCCACTTTCTATCTATCCATCCTCTTATTCCGCTCTATACGTCTCTCTCTATCTCTTTTTACCTATCAAACCCTTTTGTCTGTCTATTTCTATCTATCAAACCATCTCAGTCCCGCTGTGTCTATCTCCCTCTGTCTCTTTCTACCTATCAAACCATCTTATCTCGCTCTATCCACCACCATTTTTCTCCTTCTTCTCCTTTCTCATCTTCTCACTCTATCTACCGTTCTATCTATCTATACCGTTCTCCCCCTCTCTATCTCATTAATCTCCTTGTGTCGTCTCATCTGATGTTGACATCATCCAAGCTTCTGCAGAATAAAGCAGGATTGGAATGATAAGCGACAGAGAACGGCATTTGCTGAATGAAAAACATTCGTACGCGCTCAACAGCCGAATAATCACACTGTTCGGATCAGCCGATCAAACTTGCCTGAG